>NW_024041151.1:20481535-20546535 GCF_014851395.1 Micropterus salmoides | reverse complement strand
TCTGCTCCAATCATAGTGCTTTCAAACAGACCGTTATTCACAGGTTCTAACAGCCACTAAGGTGCAGTAAAATTGTATTAAAGACATTTGTACTGAAGAATAAACTTCTAAAATAGATAAAACTAAACCTAAGAACAGTATAAACAGCAAAGTTACTGCCCTTAATATGTTTGAAAGTGCTTACTTTAAAGAGAATGTCGGTTTTGCCAACCATAAACAATTCAGGGAGAATGATGGTACCCATTTTGTTAGTTTGGTAAAGTGGCCTTCGGTGTGGGAGAAGGTAAAATGTGAATCAATTCTGTGAATAATCACACCTTTCAAGGAAATGTCTTTCTTCCACTGTGATGAATTCCCTCTGGGGTAAAATTCGCATCCAGTGCATCAAACTTTTTCATCTGTAAAGCAAGCACAGACTCCTATTTTTACCTGTCAAATCTTCTGAAGACAAAAACTCTCCCCAAATGTCTTTAATCAACTCCCAAAGACAGCCACAGACCTGCTAGAACTCTCTCTTCTTCTGTGGTGTTGGGGTGGTTCGGCTCACCTCCGGATTTGTTTAGTTGTTGCCTTTCTCTACCACAATGAGGAGCCAGACTGACGCACTGAGGCAGAGGCAGAAAAGTTAATTAAACAACTCTTAATTTCTTTCAAGTCACACTCCGCCAGACCCACCTTGCTGCTGTCTCACAATATCCTCCTCCAGCATCATCAGCTTGTCTCTAAGGTATTGTTTAGCTGATGTCAGTATCACTGCTTCTACGTATTGTTCTGCTTGTACGACATCAGACGTTGAGTCCTGCCCGGCTTAGCTCTGCTCCCACAGAGTGATCACATCCATAAATTGTTGTTCTTAGCAACTTTTTCAAATGCATTGTAATCCCTTGAGAAGATGTAAACTTGTTAGGTCAGCCCAGAAGGTAAAAAGGGAATGTTGGTGCTTCAGCAGATTGTAGAGCAATGTAATCGTCTTTAGAAAAATGAGCCTTATCAGACAAATCCGTAGCTGAGTAATTGCCTTTGCTAATTCCCTTCCCCCATCTCCCGGTGCATTGTTCTCAGCGGGACCTTAAATCTGGGTCCACTAAGGCCATCTCCTAATGTGTATGATGATGCTGAAGAGTGGAATATTAAGCACCACATTTAGCGGACCAGTTCACCCCTGCTGTGTGATTGATGGTTCCGTCGTCCATTAGGAGTCGTGAGAGGCCGAACCTCGGTTAGATCAAATAAGTGGACGTCTGAAGCGCTGTTTTTGCTTTGACAGGCAACAAATTGCTTCTATTAATTATCACTCTGCCAGCAATCTGCTTCTGCAAACTGATTACCCTGAGTAAAACAAAAGCGTCATTAAGCAGGTGAATTTTTATGACATTCAGGTTTTTTTCTGTTTGTGTCCTACTGTGGTGTGCAGGCATCCTTGTGTGTACTGTTTATGCGTCTGTGAAGATGGTTTCCTCAGTGAGAGAGAAGAAACACTTATAAACAAGACAGTTTAATGCTACTATACTATCATTCATTTAAGCCTTCTTGTCAGATAATATGACATACACACGTACTGTATATTATCTTGAGTGGGACACCGTTTGTCCCAACGATTGTTAGTTCATGTTTAGATTTTATTTAATTTTATTAATTAATCTTTTGCCTTTATTTGATATGTGAAGGTACTGAGATGAGACAGGAACCATGGGAGTGAGAGGGGTATGAGAAGCAATAAAGGTCCATGGCTGGAATCTAACCATTAGGCTACAATTATGTTTTTGAAAAGAAAACATTTATGGATCTTCAATCTTGCAAAAAAAAAAAGGTAATGAACTGTGGTTATAGACCTTTGTTGGGACTTCTTGGCTATGACCATAGACAAAAAAAAGTTCAAAAGAAGTGGACGTAGCCACCGTGATGCCATTGGCTATTTTATAACAATTTTGAAGCCTCGAGGCATTTTGGCCGTCGCCATCTTGGTTTTTTGCAACCAGAAGTGACCAAATTTGGATGAGGGGGTGAAGGTGGGGAGAGAGATGCATTGCTATGCCTGAAAGGTCGTGCAGTAGCAACTTGTCAATCACAAGGTAGCCATGCCCTAAAGGATACCATGCTTTATTATTTTACTCTAAATGGGGCTGTAATTTACAAAATCATCATCAAAAAACATCATGTGGTATTGAAGAAGAAGACCATTAACTCGTTAGGAAAGTGTTTACTGAGGTGATAAATCAAGTGAGAAGTTGTCGTTTTGTCATTGACTTCTGTACTATTTGACTATTTGAGTTTTTGCAACCAGTGGAGTCATCCCCTGCTGGCCATTAGAAAGAATGACAGTTTAAGGTGCTTCTGCATTGGCTTCACTTTTCAGACCTTTTTTTTTACTGTTCCTGTCTTTCTCTTTCCATCTCTCTTTTTGTTAATAGAGGAGAATAGGGGACACTGCGTAAGACAGTGCAGTGACAGCCTCTGAAAGAACAAGAAACTCATTGATATTAGGGGAGAAATGTAGTATTTAGAGTATCCAACATCATGGTGTTAGATGTTATTTATATAGAGCATTACTGAAAGTGTAATTTAATGGTTTGCCTTTAAACCAACCCTTTATATCAAGTCACATCTTGCCTCTGCCCTGGGTTCCACAGCACCACATTTACAGACTGATGTGTGGCTGTAAGAGAGCAGACAAAAACAAATTATTCAAGTACAATACAGAAAAGAAAACAAAGCTGCTAAACAAACTGCAGACCAAGGAAATAGGTACAGGATCAGAATCCAGAGGCAATAAACAAAACACCAAAAAAACAGGTACAGATGAGAGGAGGCAGTGCGAAACAGTAGTGTTACAAGAAACCTTATCCTCTATATATATTACTGATTTCTGGTAAACAACTATGCCAGTGGACAGACTTGAGATGTCAACGAGTTTACGTCATAAGACAGGGCTGTGATCATGTACACCTGATTGTTCATATTGGGAATTTGATGATGGAACTATTGTCTATCTGGGTTTCCAAAGCACTGCTATGATTCTAATTAAAAGACTAGAAAACTTCCAGAAAATGTGCCTTCATGAACCTGAAATGAGAAGAAAACGATCACACATAATAATGACAAGTGACACTCACTTGCAAAACCAATATGCATTTTGCCAATAAAGATGAATAAACACAAGACAAGATGCTGTAATCATAGGCCACAGTGTTACAAGGACTGACATCAAATGTAAAAGCTAACCTTATTGCTACCTGCTTCTCTCCATCTATGGCACATTGTTTAAGCATTGTCAAGTACTGGAGCTAGTACACAAGGTTGTTCCAGGCTTATTATTCAGTTTGCATTTTGAAAATTTCACATTAACTTTCTTGTGCACTTACAGGCTAATAAATCTTGTCTGTCATTTAAATAGGGAAGCCGAGGGAGAACTGAGTAGTAAGATATCTTTACCACAGAAATTGAAATTGTACTGATTGTAGATGTCATAGTTATATTAACGATAATAAACAGAAATGCAACTTAAAAACATGAATATATATTGCAGTGTGAAGAAGTTTGATTGTGGAACAAAATTATCTATTACAACGTGCAACAACATATAGCATAACACAATACAGAAAACTGAAGTGATATACATTAAAAAGCACCAACTCTAGACCCCCGTTGGAAACATAGTTTGAAATGCAACATTATTGATTATGGACAATGGAGGCTGATAACCAGCTGTAGAGGTTTTTTTGCCACAGACCAGCAGCTGCTATTGTACATTCTGGCACTGTTGTCCATTCTGTTTACCAGTTTGGGGGGAAAGCAGATGTATTGATGAGGAGCACTGGGTGATGAGTCAGAAGAAGCTGTTTTTGTGTCTGGCTGTTTTGGCTCCAATTGTCCAGAGATGCTTCCTGGAAGGGAGCATTAGTACGATGTGCACTGAAGAGGTTGGTAATGATGTTGGATGCAAGCTTCTTTGGCCTGGAGTAGCAGATATTTCAGAGAATGGGGATGTTGTTGGCAATGATCTCTGGTCACTCAATTATTTGTCTGGTCTGGTCTTATCCCGTGTGGCCCAAACCAGAGAGAAATGCGCAATGGTGGACTGGACGTTGGCTGTGGGCCACAAAACTGTCACTGACCAGATGCATGTCCTCAGCTGTTGCATTGAGTGCATCCCCATATGAGCCTTTGTGGTGAGTGACCCTTAAGGAAGATTGTACTTTCTAGGAACTTTAAGATGAATGTGTTTTGTCACCGAGTGGTATCATGTTGTATTGATTCAGGATTTTGTTTTGTGTCCCGTCATGTCGTGCCCTGTCATGTGAAGTTTTTCCTTGCCACTGCCGCCAAGTGCTTGCTCTTGGTGGGAATTGTTGAGTTTCTGTAAATAATATTACAAAGAGTACAGTAGACCTGCCTCTATGAAAAGTGCAATGAGATTACTTCTGTGATGTCAGTTGGTGCTTTGTGTAACTGTTCATAGATTATGTAAACCAACTGACAAAGCTAATGTTAGCTTGTAGATAAATGACCCATTTAGGCTATAGAGAAAAAGAGATCATGTGTAAAATGGTCAACACACTTGACCTGACAAAATGTTGTTTAATAACAATGGGTACTGGGAAGGTTTTAAATTCTCTATCACAAAAATAACAAACTGAAATTACAAAACTTAGTGCCAATAACATTTTGCTAAATTGACACCTGACATCAGATGGGTTAGCGTCATTGAATATTTCTAATATTCTATGATTACTGCTATGAATAAATAAAACACACTAATACCTACATTTACAAAGGTAGGATTGGTAGTCAAGTTTAAAGTATTGTTTGCCTGTAACTAGCTGATTTACACAATTTCTACAGTTTTAAAGGTGCAACTCAATTTAGTAAATCACTTGTTTGAAACTCCTTTAGTTACTAAGAATCAAGTAAGGGTTTTGTAAATTGCTGGTGCAATCTAATAGACCAGGAGCTCTGGAATGAAGGTGTAAACTGCAGATGTAAGGTCCTCAAACAGATCTCAAGTTATAAAGACTGACTACATCTTCCATAAACATGCTGGCCCTGAAGGTAAACTTCAGGGCATCCACGAAGGACTATGTGGTGCTTTTGAGGTAGCCAGACATAAGTCTTTCAAAGACCTTCTTAGATCAAAGCCACTGTTTCCTGTGATCCTAGTTTTTGAGGACTGGAGGAATGGCAGAGGTCTAGTGAATGATGCCCTTAATTCCCATCTTCAGCATTATGTAATGAAAGCATTTGGGTTAATAAAAAGCGCCTTAACGGTTCACTGGTGAATCAGCAGAACAATATTCAGTATTCTGTATTCATTCATCTATAGAGCTACAAAAAGTATTCCCTGTCTCTCTATCTGTCTCTGCCTTCCTAAACGAATCTGGTTCATCCACCCAATTCTCTCCACTCCTACTTTGTCCACAGGCATTACATTTATTCTGTCAGCCCCGCATGGACCGTAAATGTGATGACATGGTACAAACCCTGTTCTGAGCCCCTGTTCTCTCTCGCTCTCTCTCTCGCTCGCTATCCTTTCTTTTGTCTACCTTTCCTCTCTGCACCATGTGCTGCGGTAGATTAGACTTGGCATTTGCCTCCTGAATACCCCAATTGGGTAACGTAAGCCGAGTGCATGTCCCAAGCCGAGGCCAGCCTTAGGTTAACTGAATGCAGACTTGAGCCTAGCCACCAAGGAACTCTAAGCTAGCTTGGCTCGGCATGCTAGCTCTCCATATTTTTGCAAATATAAATCTCCCCGGGTTTTGTCTTGCTTCATAGAGTCCGACAAAGAGTTTGGGAGGCTTTCTCTTTTCTGCTTTTAGCTGAACATCAAGTGAAAGGTGCTTTAAGGTGTCTTTCTGCACTTTGATTGCCAGCCCAGGGAGTCAGGCAGTATTACCATAGTTATCTCACTACACCACACACGTAACAGCACTCAAAGCCTTCTGAGCCATCTGTCATGCCTCTTAATTTGCACCAAAGGCAGATGTGTTGAAAAAGGACAAAATACCTGAACAGGGGTATGACATAGATTTATAGTGGAAAGGTCACATTAATGACTGTCACCACTGGGTCTTACCAAAACCATTTACTAAAAATTGTTCATGCCCTGTTTCTACACAAACTCACATTATATTTAACAATGCAAGTAACATGTTTGACCATTTGAACCATGCTTTTGAAAAGCTATACCATTCACACGTTACATTCATTCATTTAGCTGACACTTTTATCCAAAGCAGCTTACTATCCCTATACATGTCAGAGGTCGCACGCCTCTGGCGCAACTAGGGGTTAAGTGTCTTTCTCAGGGACACATTGATGGATGTATCACAGTGGATTTGAACCTGGGATTCTCACACCAAAGGCATGTGTCTTATCCACTGCCCCATCACCACCACATTATCCAAGTGTATGTGTAATGTTTGTAAATTTACACTGGAGATTCAACCTGACAAGCTACATGGTGGATCCATTGTATAGTTAGGATTTCTCATTTCATTATTCAGTGAGCATTTACCGCTCGTTTTCCGCCAGTAAGTAGTTTCTATTTTAAAAGAAAGTTAAGATTAAAACTACTGTGACACAAATTGAGAAGTTGCAAAAGCTTCATGCAGTTTCACTTACTTTCCCTTTCTTGACATTTCTGCATTTTCTTAGCGTCTTTTACCACCATTATGTAAATTGTTATTATTACCTTTCTTGCTGTCTCCTTCAGACTCTCATGGGATGGATCTGTTTGCGGTGGCAGTCCATGAGTTTGGTCACGCCATCGGCCTGGTCCACACCTCAGCGATCGAGTCTATCATGAGACCGTACTACCAGGGTCCTGTAGGTGACCCTTTGAAATACGACCTACCCTATGAAGACAAGGTCCGTGTCTGGCAGCTCTACGGTACGAGGGAACATGTAGTCAATTTACTATATGTTTGTGTGTGTGTGTGTGTGTGTGTTTGAAATCAAAAAGTGAGGGTGTGGGTAAATTAGTTGCATTTCCATCAGAATTTCTATTAATAAATGTAAAAGTGTTACAAATAGCGCACACATTTGAAAAATAGTTTTTTAGTAATTGATCAGTACTGGGGAAAATGCTGTCTGAAATTAAACTAGGTGACCATCTAACTTTGAAGGGCACCTTATAATTAGAAGGAACAGCATGTAAGATATTTATTTTTTTTACTGTTAAGCCTATGATATTTTTCCATTTTATCTACTGTACATTTTCCTCAATGTTGTATTATATTATTATGAACATGGAATCTACAGTACATACTGGCTAAATTAGCTGTTCATTTGATGCGTCATACTAGCAAGTGAAGAGGTGCTGTAAAACCTCAGTGTGTGTGTGTGTGTGTGTGTGTCAGTGTGTGTACACATTGATGAGATGTACTTTACCCATATCTGCGTTCACAGAATCATCCCCTACTCCGCTGACCGTGATTCCTGAGCCTCTGCTGTAATTATGCAGTGGTGGAAACAGTCGATTTCTGGTGACAGATCAGCAGATACAGAGTTCTCCTCATGCAGGGAACACCAATTGATGAGTGATGTAAAGAAAGGTTATTGATTTAATGAAAACACGGATGTGTTAATTAGACCTGGTTAGGGCATGTGACCTTATTACACCATTCTCTGGTATAGGAAAGAGAATGATGAACCGCAAGAGGAGTAAATGAGTGGACAAAAATAAAACAGACAAAAGGAGATAATTACACATAGTGTGGGCCGTGCTATACTATTAGAAAATATAGGAAAATAGTAATTTTGCAAAAGAACTGGGGTGGAGCAAATAACTATCAAAACAATGTTATTACATATGTTGTATATTCATTTAAATTGACATTTGACCTTTTAGGTGTCAGAGACTCTGTGTCCCACACAAACCGACCAGGCAACCCCTCCCAGACAGCAGAACCTCCTGTCCTGCTGGACCTTCCTGAAAACAGATCCACTGTTCTGTAAGTAGATGTAAAGATATGTTCACACATGTTCACATGCACCAAAAAACAATCTGCTGTTATAGTACAATATTGCATAAAAAAATCCACTTCAGCCCCTTTAACAGTCTCTCAGTCTCTATCTCTAGGACCCTGCTTTTGTCCCCAGATTAAATGCAGTGCCCTGACATTGCAATTTTGTCTGGTGAAAACTGATGTTTTCCAGCCTTCACTCATTCTGCAAATCCCATTCAACATGACACCGCGTGTGCTGTAATGGCCAGAGGAGTTTTGCAGTGAGAGCAGTGTCATTACAAATTGGATACAATTTTGGTACAAAAAATGCTGCTTGCTCCACAGGCGGCTAAGGACATATGTTATTAGGACAAGTGTTGCTCTTTGATACGTCTCATGGCACCAGTTGTCAAAGGTGGACAAGCACAGATCCATCACATAAATATTTGGAATGTATGCTTTGTTTTCCTTGTCCAAGCTGATAGAAATTCCTTAACTGTCATGTTTACATAACCATAAGAATGTGGCTGTTTTAAAGTAAGGGCCATAATAGAAGTTCAGCTACATTCATAAGAAAACTACTCTTAATAAGCCTGACATAGGTGATATTATTTGCAGGAGATTTCTATTTTTTGATGGTTTCCTTCATATCAGCATAATTGTTTGTTGTTGTTTTTTTTACTTTTTCCCACTTCCACTGAAAGACAATGTAATTAATTCTTGCAGGAATACTCAACATTTAGATTTTTGTAGCTTGATAGGAAGTCATGAGGTGCCAACAAAGCAAATTAGCTGAAAGGCCAAAAGTGAGCTCAGGAGCCTGCCCGTCTAATTAAGTAATTCCCAAAAGCCAGTTGGGCGGCTATCAGCCTGTAGTTTTTCAGATTATCAAGGATAATTAGACTTAATTTTGACTATTTATGTATTGAGTGTATACACATACACTCTGTCTCACACACACATATACACACCCTAACCACCAAGCACTAACCTTAAAGTAGCACCCCTGAGGTCCAGCAAAAGACTTAGAAATAGAATGAAGACAAAATATCTTCATTCTGAAGGCCTGCAGTTAGTTTCAGAAAACACACAGAACAGTAAAGAAGACAAACAAATCAAGGCAGTGCTGAGATGGATGGCGAAGCTAAATAGGCAGTGGTAAGACTTCCACTGCCTTCATTAATCATTTTCCTCTGACTCCATCAGGTCATGGTGCTTGAAAAAGCTGGATTAGGCCTGACAAGGGCAGCTGTACTGACCACTAGGCAGCGGTGTAGTGTTAATAGAGCTCTGAATAGAGACCTTTGTCTCTCAGCCCTGTGGTGCTAATGGCTTCATCATTGGCAGGCTGGCCACGTCGGTGCTTTAAATCACTTAAAAACCTGGAGGATAAATGTACGGAGGGACCTCACCCAGTCATGCTTATAGCGTCTGCTCTTTTGTTTAACCTGGTTTCACTGATTCAGGCACAGGCACCGCGTCACAGCGGACGACCAGAAAGGTGTGACCAAACTTTTGATGCATAAAAAGATCTTGATAAGGATAAACACATTTTCTAATTTAAAGAAAGTATTCATGGATTAAAGTTATCTTCACTCTTATAAATATGTAATAAATCCTTTTATATGATAGATAACTCATTGGTGTACAGAAATTGTGTGTGGTGAAAAGATTTGTTTATGTCCAGTTTTATGTAAGAGCCCCCCCCCCCCTTTTTTTTTTTACAATCTTCTCTCCTCCTACTTTCTTCACATTGCTCTCAGGCTGGCACGAGATGCCCCAGACAGATGCACCAGTCACTTTGATGCAGTGGCCCAGATACGAGGGGAGGCCTTCTTTTTCAAAGGTATGGAGTCACAAAGGGAGACAGACAGACGCAAAGCTACAGAGCTGCGTGGGAAACATACAGAAGAAGAAGAAATTAGCTAAATGAGTGTAAGGAAGAGCAAATTCAAGAAGAGAGAAAAGAAGAGGGGTAGATGTAGACAGGGCCTGTTGAGCCCTGCTGAGAGGCTGCAGGCCAAAAAATTACATCAGGCTTTCATGCTTGCCCTCTGGAGGAATGACCTCCAGCCTCCCACTGACAACAGAAACAAGAAACAGACTCATGTGCATTGAGCAGCATAAGTGTTAGCAAAATATGCTTTTAAAAACTTTTTACTCTTTAATACATTTTACAAAAGATGGCATTAAAAGTTTATAGATCATTGTTACCATCAAACAGTAACCTAAACTGTACATGTACTTCTAAACTTCACTGCTCACTGCAACAGTCAAACTACTTCATTCATAGTGCCGTTTATAAAATCTTTACACAAACATGGCAATGACAACATGAACCATTACATTCCTTTACAAATGCAAGTTTCCCCTTAGGGAATACAAAAAAAAGGCCACCAGAGCCATTATTATTTATTATTAGCATCCCAAATAGTGCTGATCCTACTAAGTCCAGACTGTCTTGTTCCCCATAGGAAAGTACTTCTGGCGATTAACAAGAGAGAAGCACCTGGTGTCTCTTCGTCCCGCTCAGATCCATCGCTTCTGGCGGGGCCTCCCAACCAATCTGGACAGTGTGGATGCGGTGTATGAGAGGCCTGGGGACCACAAAATAGTCTTTTTCAAAGGTACAGTACTAAAAAATTTACCAATATGCTATCAGATCTTGGAATGAGTCTTAAAATGTGCAAAAGGTTAATCTGGTTCAGTAGTGTCAGCGAGCATCCACTATCCAAATCTGATAGCTCAAATGAACACATAGTTTAGTACATACTGTATTTTAAGCAGAAGTGTGTCCACAACTTTTTTTTTAAAGTGCAAATGACCTGCAGACTTGTGATTAATTAATCCACGCTGTAAAGAGGCAAGATGAAAAGAGACACTTCCCCCCTTCCTTACAGTGTAGCTGAGACTTTGAAGGAAATTTTGACTTTTTTTTCTCTCTGTGAGAGGGCAGGCGAGTTATACATTACTTCTTTTTTTTAAAACGGGTATGCAGAAAAAAGGGCATGTTTCACATTTGATATAAAATGTAAAACAGCCTTCCTGGCTGAGAATGTTCTGAATTGGCTGCGTAACAGAATTATGTGTGAATCCTTTTTATTTCCAGAGACTGTCCTGTACATATCTTTCAGGTCTCATCTTTTCTAGTGTACATGCCGCAGTGTGATGTATAAAAGTATAGATTGTTAGGAAGATTTTCTGTGTCCACCCTCTTCAGGTCTAAAGTACTGGGTATTTAAAGACAATATCGTGGAGGAGGGTTACCCTCGTCCAATCACTGACTTTGGCCTACCCTTGGAGGGCGTGGATGCAGCCTTCGTCTGGCTACACAACGACAAAACCTACTTCTTCAAGGACAGCCACTACTGGCGCTACGATGACCACCTGAGGCGCATGGACCTGGGATACCCTAAAGACAGCACGCTTTGGAAGGGGCTGCCATCACAACTGGATGACGCCATGAGGTGGTCTGATGGTAAGTAACCTTAAAAAACGCTTTCTTCTCCAAACACTTCCATGGATGTGTAGATGTAAAAGAAGGCAGGGACACTGGACACATTTGCTTTCATACATGGTCGGACATCATATGGTCCTAGTCTGTTACAATGCGTTCATTATTGCAACCTTTTTACATAAAGTGTGGCCATTATCTCAAACTCTTTTACCTTTACTTATGAATTAGAGGTGCCAGATGTAAATTACAGGTACATAAATCACAATGATACTGTACCATAACATGATAGAATATCACGGAAGCACATCTCTCTTTGTCTTTCTCTGTTTC
Source organism: Micropterus salmoides (assembly GCF_014851395.1). Taxonomy (NCBI): domain Eukaryota; kingdom Metazoa; phylum Chordata; class Actinopteri; order Centrarchiformes; family Centrarchidae; genus Micropterus; species Micropterus salmoides. The sequence continues at coordinate 20,534,802 of NW_024041151.1, read as the reverse complement.
ATGGCAGTTCTCTAAAGAACTTCAAATAAGTAAATATGTGATAATAAGGTTTTATTGCTACTTTTTCAACATTCCACAATATACATGATAAAAACTATACTGCTAAAAGTAATCTATCACCCAGAGTGAAAAGGTGTTTAGAAGGAAGCCAGTGACATTTTTTGACCTTTTCTGTCTTTATTTAGAAATTATTATAAAAACATTCTGATTGATCACATTCAGTCTATAAATGATGAATCACCACTGTCTGTTTCTTCCAGCGATAAATGATTACATTTCTCAGAGAAAAATAGAGTTGTAACACTCCACCAGAGCATCAGACCACTGGTAGCTCTGGTATTTGCTGGTGCCTAAGGCAAGACCGTGCAATATCCTTCTCAGGGGAAATCCTCAGAGAAGAATGAATTTCAAGAGAAATATGAGACATGGATGGAACAATTATGCAAGTTAGCATACATGCAGCTTCAGGTTTTGAAAGTTTTATGATAAAACACTGAAGTAGTTGGAATGATTTAAATGTGTCTTTTGACTAAGTTGTCAAAATGTTGTCCACTCAACAAAATGTTGTCCACTCAACAATGATTGAATACTTGCTAAACAAATGACAAATCTATCTAGTTTAGTGCTAATTAGCAAATGTAAGCATGCTAGCATTATCACTGTGAACACATTGGCATGCTGTCATGAGCATTTAGCACAGTTATCATGGCTGCCTTGTGGTGCCAATGCCAATGCCAATTATAAAACAAAGAAAGAACTAATTTAGCCTGGTTAGTAAGTTACACCACAGAGATTTCTTATCAAGCTACAATCAAGCTAGCAAAGTCACAGATAACATGGTGAGCTCACAACCAATATCATCACAAAAGCATTTGTTGTGGTAATTGGAAGTCTCCTTTTAACACACAGCATGCAGAAAATACACTTTTACCAACATAAATAAACGTATTGAAGTATTTTAACAGAGCTTATTACAGATCAACCTGCCATAATCAAGAGTCTTACTCTTGAAATGACTCAGGGGTTATTAGCCTGTCGCCGGTGAGATTTGACATTTGTTCACCACTTTTTTTTTTTGCCATTTGTTGCTTTTTATTTGATACTAAGTAGTGAGAGGCAGGGATTGTGGGAGAGAGAGGAAAGAGGAGAGAGCAAGGAACCCAGGCCAGACTCAAACCCGTGCCACTGCACTAAGGACTCAGCTTTGATATGGTACGTGCTCTACCAGGTGAGCTACCGGGGTGCTGTGTTTGTTCACCACTTTTGACAGCTCTAAAACGTTTAGTCTCTGAGGACAAGAGAGAATAATTTGAAGAAGACAAAGTGGCATTCAGCCCCAAGGGCTTGGTCTTCCAATAATAGTGATAGATGGATAAGGAGAGAGACTTTGTGAGTGTATAGCACAGTTATCATGGCTGCCTTGTGGTGCCAATGTCATTAAGTTACATTATATTGAAGTCTGAGTTGGATTACAGAGGTTTGCACCTTATTCTCTTTGAATTAAGTGGTGCTCTTGTTTATCAGCACAGTTCTTTATTATTTTCATTAACTAATGATTAATGATGTGTCTGTTTGTAAAGACCATAGACTTTATAAAACATATACGACATGACATAGTGGGCAGTGGCTGGCTGCAATATAGGTCATATACACGCCTCCTGCATGTTAGCTCTTGATTGAGTCTGTTGGGTATATGCGTGTGACCTTGATACCACGGCTTCAACCCCAATCACTACGGCACAGACTCTGGCCATCACCAGTGCAAAATGGCAGCACCTGTAACCTCGACACCTCGCCCATCTTTATTCAGTCTTGATATGGCTTTCAGGATCTCATCAATTATATTAAAAATATTTTATTGTAAATGAAAGGAATTATAAATAATTGATGAGATCAAAAATAACATGCAGTTGTTATTACCACTTCTAGCTCTAACATTTCACCTGAGAAATTTATTCCAATTTGTTGGTATTCATACAGTGCATTCTGTCACAACATTTATTTTTATTTCATTTGACTTTATTTGATTTTGGCAGTCTCCCTGGATGTATCCATACACAATATTTTGTTGGCATAGCTGCAGTATGCAGATTAGAGGCACATTTGCATTTGATTGTGTTTTTCATGTGTCAAAATATTATTTTGACGTAGCACATGTGATCTTTTTTTTTGCCAACACTCTGCTTTGCATTCACAGAGTCAAACACATTCAAACCTTGGAGCTCACCCAGTGTAATCACAGAAGAGCAGCTCCACTGTAGCAGCTGAGTGTCAAGGTCGCGATGTCTGCTTCCATCACAGGATCATAGTCACAGTCATCTGATCACATATGCATGTTAAATAAGGGTGTAAAATGGTCTAACAACGTTTGTCCGAGAAGCTTTGTGCAACATGTATTTTCTGTTAGGCTGTTTAGTGTGTGTATTAAGCAATAAATGATGCTGCGGCATGTTTAGATGAAAAAGAAATGCCCACAAAAACCAGCCACTGAGTCCTGAAATTTGAAGCCACTCTCAGTGGGTGCCAGGATGTCCCTAATCCCCCCTGCAGCATGTGAATACAAGGAAGCTCTTTCCCTGTCAGGTGTTTAGTGGTCTGTGTTCTGTCCCCGGTCTCGCTCCAAGCTCTTTGATGTGTGTACGCACGTGTGTGTGTGTGTGTGTGTGTGTGTGTGTGAGAAGAGGCCAATCGCACTCGGTCCTGACTCTGTCTAACCCCCCGCCATTATCACCACGGAGCCTGGAAGGGTAAACTTGGAAACCTACACGCACAAACACACATAGACAAACCATAAGGGCTGGGAACAGGAGCCACATCAAAGCCTGTTCTGTGTTTGTTTCACCAGCTCAGGATGAATAGAGAGAGAAAAGAGTCAGGCCCTTACGAAACAAAAATATATGGCAATATATCAAATAATATAATGAAATATATTAAATTATACATTCACATATATGGGAAACTAAGACATATATTTTTCAATATACTGCAATATATGCATGGGCCATGTATGGCTATATATTGATATATATAAAGAAATATATTGCAATAAAGACAAAAACTGTTTCAAATGTAGTAGTTTAATTGAAACAATTCATTAATTTGTCTTTCATAAATTAAGGCATGAGTTTCCATAAAAATGAACAAATATTCATGAACAGCCCTCTCACTTGTATAGGTACATATTTCATATATAAAAAAGTATGATAGAATATATAAAAAATATAAAAACATTGAACACGGGAGAGAAAAGAGTGATATGACCACAAGAAGGAGGGAGGAGATATGGTGACACTTGGGTATGGGAAAGAGAGAGATTGTGAAGACAAGGGAAGGAAAAGAAATGATGTTAGGAAGATAGCTGGCTTTACTCTGAAGACATATTGTGAAATCATAGAGAGACAGAGAAAGGCATTAAACCCATAGAGAATGGTTGCTGTGGAGGGAAAAGGGGGCCTAAACTGTATTAATGTAGCTGTAATGATGATAATGATCATAGCTGCTGACATTAGTATGGCACCCAGGAATAGTTTAACCTTTCAGTCACAGACAGAAAAAGGTAGAAGCATAGGAAAATGAAATTCATAAGGCTTGAATATTATCTTTTACCTGTAGAGGAAGTTCACATAAACCAGTCAGCATCCATACCTGTAGTGTGACTGTCAGGAAGTAATCACACCTTTTTTTTTTTTCAATCAAGGGTTTCAAATATTGCACCAAAGGTAGACTAAACACAACTGAAGAGACCTACAGTTCATAGAGTTCCAAGTTTTCCCTTAATGGATAAGCCTAGTGACAATGTATGTTTAGGTTTCTGTCAACAAATTTCATGAAAAGACCAAAACCAGCAATGATCCTACTAACAAGGGTTCCCTGTGTGGTATGCATTGTAACAAGCTCCAGAAAATTATAAAACAAAGAAAGAACTAATTTAGCCTGGTTAGTAAGTTACACCACAGAGATTTCTTATCAAGCTACAATCAAGCTAGCAAAGTCACAGATAACATGGTGAGCTCACAACCAATATCATCACAAAAGCATTTGTTGTGGTAATTGGAAGTCTCCTTTTAACACACAGCATGCAGAAAATACACTTTTACCAACATAAATAAACGTATTGAAGTATTTTAACAGAGCTTATTACAGATCAACCTGCCATAATCAAGAGTCTTACTCTTGAAATGACTCAGGGGTTATTAGCCTGTCGCCGGTGAGATTTGACATTTGTTCACCACTTTTTTTTTTTTGCCATTTGTTGCTTTTTATTTGATACTAAGTAGTGAGAGGCAGGGATTGTGGGAGAGAGAGGAAAGAGGAGAGAGCAAGGAACCCAGGCCAGACTCAAACCCGTGCCACTGCACTAAGGACTCAGCTTTGATATGGTACGTGCTCTACCAGGTGAGCTACCGGGGTGCTATGTTTGTTCACCACTTTTGACAGCTCTAAAACGTTTAGTCTCTGAGGACAAGAGAGAATAATTTGAAGAAGACAAAGTGGCATTCAGCCCCAAGGGCTTGGTCTTCCAATAATAGTGATAGATGGATAAGGAGAGAGACTTTGTGAGTGTATCTGCACTCTGCAAACTGAGGATATTATGGTCAGTCCTCACTGCAGGGCTTCAGAGAGCTACAGGACTTGTTTTTACTCTGGACTGAGAGAAAAAAAATGTGTTTCTAATGGTCCTCAGACCTTTCTAGGTACAAATTGTGTGTATAGAGCACACCTTAATGTTATTCCAACAAGCTGTAGCCTGGCTTGCATATATTCTCATAATTATGCAGAGGAAATGCTACTAGGTGCCGTGAGCCTTCACCCACTCACAAGAAAACTGCCTAGGCCAGCATCACTCCCATTTTACTTTACCATGTACATTATAGGCATTTTAATTGTTGCCCTTAATTGTTTAAGAGCAACCATCATCAGAAATTAGGGTTTTCTAGTCAAAACATACCTTTCCTTGGGATTCTTGTCAGGATCCAGCTACTGGATTTTGCTTTAACAAGGAAAGTGGAAATGTAACTCATTGTTTCTTCAAAGGCAGAGCTACCTACAAGTAAAGGCATTTAAGTCTTATTTATGTCTGCCATATGTTTGGCATTTATTATCAAGGCCAAAGCATGGATAAAGATATTTAGAGTAAAAAGCTGCTTCCATAAAGTTCTTACTCTACTATGTAGCTGAGTCATGGAGGCAGTACATTGCTGCAAAATCCTTGCTACATTATTCATTTTATTTAGAAAGAGATGCTTGAACATATTGCTCACAAATATTCTTTGATAGCTATTCCACTCAATGTACAGGTCCTTGACTGCAGAAAACATTCAGAAGTACACTGAATGCTTTGATTGTTCTCTGTCCTTCACTCATATTTTGTTTCATCTCATTGTCTTACTTCCTTATACACGATGAATGCAAGGCTCATACCTGTATGATTAGATTTTGTGTGATTGCCTGACAAACATTTAAATACAAAGAACATTTACTCCACGGTAAATGGCGAGTTCCAAGACCAATAACAACAAAAGAACATTTGTCACTTCAATGGAGCTCCTTCTCCTGTTTATCTCTGGCCTCTTATTCATTTGAGTCCACAGTTGAGCCACAATACTAATACTAATACACAGTCACATGTTTACTTCTCTCCTCGTGTTTGCCACAGTCACCAGTAAATAGAGAAAATGAAGAGGAATCAATAACATCTACAGTATATTGTGGTTGGTTATGTGAATAGCCTTGTAGGAGGAGGTTTCCTACCAGTTAACAAAATCCATTTCTGAAAGTTGTGAATATTCAGGAAACTGAATTTGAGTTGGTAAACCAAATTCAAACTTTATATCTCATTATCATTCACATTGTCACTTCTGATTAACACATTATGCATTTTGGAAACTTTGTTCCAACAAAGTTTTCATCAGGAGCACACAGCATTTAGTTATTTTCTTTTATTCTCTTAGTGTCCTTTTGGTATTTTGGTTACTCTAATTAACTTAAGTACCCTAAAGTGAAAGGACAGGCACAGTAGGTGGTGTGTCAGTAACAATCAAGTGGCACAGTGCAATTATGATGTCAAGAATGCCCACAAGGCGTTGCTGTGTTCTATGCTGGCCAGCACACCCACAGAGACCCTACAAAATGAAATAAACCCCTTTTATGTATGTAATCCTGGCCAAATGTACTTATTCATTCATCAAATAGTACATATTTGTGTAAATGCACATTAAGATTATGATGATTTGTAACAAAAGCAATAATACCAGTAAGGCAGATGAACAAAATACAGGATTGTTTGTTTGCTTCTACTGGTGCTCAATAACCCAGTCTCATACGGCGTGGGTGCTCAATCTTGCAGCTAGCATATTTATTGGCTACAACTCAGCTTTTCCGCAGAACAAACCCAATAATAAATACAGGGTATGTCTGCCATCTTAGATATGGTTGAGATCATCCATCAGAGCCCCTAGTTGAATCATCGCTGTCCCAAAGGAACTATTGGCAACCAAAAAATAAAAGCTTGTGACCACACATGGTGACTGGCAGTGTTGATGTGTGCCAGCTTAGCTATTATTTTCATATGGAGAGACTGGATCCTACCACCTGAACAGCAAGTGCACCTAATGTTTATCAGGTTGTTGGATTTAGTTTAAGTCTTGTGTCAATAGACTAAGGGATCTATTTTTATGTGAGTGCAGTGTGCAAAGTGCAGATTTGAGTCAATGAAATTGTGTTTTGAATTGATTTTTTATCCCCATTAAGGAGAGTGTCATTGGAGGTTACACAAGGAAACAATACAACATATACTTTTTTTTGCAGAGTAAGAATGAATATCATGACTTATGTCTTTCGTGGTAGCTTAATGGTTTCCATTTGAGAGCAGGGTTTGATTTGAAAATTCTTCCTTGATGAAATAGATACAGTACAGTCAGGTGGATTTGGGAAAGAAAAGAAACACACATTATCCAAAAAATGCTATGCTTTGGAAATCATCACAATCAATTTCCCATTATAAATCGCAGTCAACTCAAAATTTGTTGCACGTGAGCGAGCTTCTTGTCCCACCCTTTTAACACCCATAGTTGCCATAGTTGAAATTAATTAATGTTAATCCATACAGACTGCATGACAAAAGCTCAAAAAAAGAAATTTCATACCGTGTGAGACTGAAGTTCTTGTTGGGGAGGTTGAAGCAAGAGAAGATATTGTTTGGTGGACACAAAAGTCACATACACAGAAGAGTGTTTGTGCCCCATTGTCGGGGGTGATTCGGCTGAGCAGGAGCTGAGTGCGTCTCCACTGCACCTACTGCCTCTAAACCCTCCTGCGGAGTCCTGTAAATGCAAAGAGACTCCATCCACTCAATTAACGAGGCTGCGGATGAGTTAAAAGAAATAAGACTTGTTTTATGTGACATAAGCTGTACACTGAAAGATCTACTTAATAGATCATGTTATATTTTTCCATATCCATCAACATCCACATACTGTCGCATGGTGTTTGCCTCAAAGACCTGGGATTAAGGCAATGAACATGCAATTACAATATATGAAAGTATACAGTCCTTTTTGCTCGACTGAGGCATCAAAAACAACATGAGTTTAAATGTAATTTGTCCTACTGTTCACCTTATTTATGAGAATACATTTCATAGCATGCTTATATTTATTACAGATCCAACTAAATATGATTACCAATTAAACTGTACAACATGTTTGGGTGGTGGAACAGTGGTTCAGTGGTTAGCACTGTTCCCTCACAGCAAGAAGGTTTTGGGTTCAAATCCCAGCCTTTCTGTGTGGAGTTCAGCTTCCTCCCACCATCCAAAGACATACAGGCTTAGGTTGATTGGTTGTTTGTCTATGTGTGGCCCTGTGATAGACTGGTGACCTGCCCAGGGTGTACCCTGCCTTTTGCCCAATGTCAGCTGGGATTGTCTCTAGCCCCCCGTGACCCTGTACGGGGGTGTTCTATTGCAAAAACAGATATGTCCGTTTGTGTTTATTATCCATAATCATAGTTATTTATGTGTGCACCCCAGGGAGTAGCAATCGAACAAGTGTTGGGTTGTTCATATCTCATTTAAAGAAAAATATATTATATCATGTTACTATTGTGCATGTCAAGGAATATCAATATCAATATCAATATCAATCAAACAGGTGATTGTTTATTCGTTTAAGAATGGCTTTTATCTGCTTTTGCGAATGAACCATTTCAAACCTTTTCATCTTTATGTGCTTAGGCATGTGTCAGCGTTACCGTGGAGGGCCGCACATTCTCCCGTCAAGTTTGTTTTTTATAGATCCCAAAGTTTGCTTAGAAAGTGGCATATGTAACATTTATAAATGAGGCCCCAGACTGTCCTCTCCGTAAACTCACCAGTCTGATTGCACTGCTGTCATATTGAATTAAATACGATATGTATCCTTTCTAATCCCCACCCTTCTTCAAATTATTCCCACCCTGTCTGGAACTGATGTACTGTGGGGTATGGTAGCAACAGTGTAAAAGTTTTATGCATAAATGCTAATTTTAAGCCAGATGATGTACACTCTAGTAAAAATGTAATTGCCAATTAGACCAAATGCACGCCTGCCTCATCTGAAAAACAGACCTAATGGCTCTGTATATGTATATAATCATATATATGTAATCTTGTATACAACAAACACAACCTATAAAAACATAGTCCATATCTGTTCCCCTTCGAGGGAACTCGAACTGCGTCGTGACAACACTATGGGAACGCCTCTGGGCGTGGCAGGGCTGAATCATGAATGAAACTACTCCAATCCTATTGGTGTTGCAAAAACGGTAGCGTGTGACGGCGTAACTGGAAGCATATGTAAGCACGCCGGCACATAGGACACATCAGCTTTTTTTCTATTCAGCATGCACTCTGAGTATGTTTGAAAGCTCCGCTACCAAGGAAGTTGTTGTTTTACCCGGAAGTCCTCACAAAGCAGAAGAGACCATGTCTGCTAATCAGTTCCGACAATGTATTTTTCCATGCCCACGCTACATCACGGCTGGGGATAAACACGAGATATGTGTTTCCTGTCTGGGGATGTCGCACACCCAGGCAGCTCTCGAGGGGGCTGCCTGCAGCCATTGCGAGGCCCTTTCCCTTAGGGTAATTAGGTCTCGGTCTCTCTTTTCGGAAGTCAGTCGGATGCCCTCTCCCCGTGGCTCAGGCCCCTCGGTCGCTGAGGCGTCCCGGCGGCTGCGGTCATGGGGATCGCAGTGCGATATCGCCGAGGGCGTCGGGACGGCTGAGGCCCTTTCCCGATCCTCGTCTGCTGACTCCGCCTCCCATCTTCCCCGTTCAGGAGCCCGTTTTTCGGCTCCTCCCGCCCGAAGTATGAGTCCGGAGAGGCTCGCACAGTCTGATTCTAAGGAGTTAGATGTGCTTGGCATCATGGAGGATGACTTCCGGGAGCTGGGCCGACGTCATCAGTCTGCGCCCAGCTATGATGAACTATTGGAGGTGGTGACGTGGGCTGTGGCCAAGTTGAATATTGATTGGCCACAAGCGTTTTCTGCAGCACCAGGCGCCACCCCCGCGCCGATCCTTGACATTTTTTCCTGATTTGCACAATGAGTTGTGTAAATCATGGAATAAACCCTTCTCTGCACGGCTGACTACTTCCCTTCTGCTGGATTACAGCAATGTGGCAGAGATCAAGCAGCGCGGCTACGGAGCGATGCCTCTGGTTGAGGAGGCATTAGCGAGCTACCTCTCTCCCACCCTAGCGTCATCTCTCAAGACGCCAGCGCTGCCCACCAAGCCATGTTGGGTGACATCCACTCTGGTGGGCAAGGCTTATATGGCGGCGGGTGCAAGCCTGCACACTCTGGCCATCCTGCAGGCATACCAGGCCGATCTGCTAAAGGACTGTGACCAGGGGGGATGCCCCTCTGAGGAGGATATAGTCAAGCTTCATAGAGCTACAGATTTAGTGCTTCGAGTCACTAAGAAGACGGCCCGTTTCATTGGCCGCTCCATGGCAGCATTGGTGGCCACGGAGCACCATTTGAGGCTCAACCTCTTGGGCAACCAGGAGAAGGAAAAGGCTTTCCTCCTTGATGCGCATCTCACGACTACTGGCCTGTTTGGTGAGGCAGTGGACACTGTTGTCAGCAGGTTCCAGCACGTCAAAACGCAGGGAGAGGCGTTTGAGCAGTATCTCCCCTGCCGGTCTGGGTCCAGGACTCGAGGGGTTGCAGTCGGACGACGATCAGGGGGCCATTATTTCCCGCCAGTCAGGGAGTCCGGGTTCTACAGCCGGAAGGACGGAGGGTTGCGTCCAATTTTAGATCTGCGGTCCCTGAACCAATCTGCATACTGAACAACATCGACGAACGGCTCATTCTGGCTCAGTCTCGAGAGTTAGCGGTTCCGCATCGAGATGTCGTCCTCGCCCACCTTCAGCGTTTGGGGCTACGGCTCAACGCGAAGAAGAGCGTGCTGACGCCCGCCCAACGGACTACGTTCCTAGGGGTGGTGTGGGACTCAATGACGATGCGGGCCCACCTGTCTCCTGCACGCGTCAAGTCCATTTTGTCCACAGTGACCAGAGTGAAGCTAGGCCGCACCATCACTGTGAAACACTTTCAGGGGGTGTTGGGTCTCATGGCAGCAGCGTCCAGCGTAATACCTTCTGCCCTGCAGTGGTGGCTAAAATCCAAGGGATTCTCCCCGAGGGGAAATCCGTTCCGTCTGATACGGGTTACGAGCAGGTGCCTTCGTTCCCTGTCAGTATGGAGGAAACCTTGGTTCCTGTCCCAGTGTCCCGTGTTGGGAGCGTCATGTCGCCGGACAATTATTTCATCAGACGCCTCACTCACGGGGTGGGGCGCGGTCATGGACGGCCGCTTTGCGAGAGGCTCCTGGCAGGAGCATCATTTCTCTTGGCACATGACTGCTCTCTCTCAGAGCGATGTATGAGGGTGTAGGGGGCGCAGTTCCTGGAGGCGGGCCTGACGGCAGGAGCAGTCGAGACGCTACTCAGCTCCAGAGCCCCGTCCACGAGAAGGATGTACGGCCTGAAGTAGAATGTGTTTGCCACCTGGTGTGGAGAACGGGCAGTGGACCCAGTTACCCGCCCGGTTATTATGGTACTGAAGTTCCTCCAGGACCGTTTCTCTGCTGGCCTTTCCTCATCCACGCTTAAGGTGTATGTGGCTGCCATTGCAGCGTTTCACGCCCCTCTGCGGGTGACACTGCCTTCACACGCTACCATTTTAGCAACACCAATAGGATTTGAGTAGTTTCATTCATGATTCAGCCCTGCCACAACTCCCTCCTATAATGCTTTTAACAATGAGTTGGCTACTGCCCTTGATGCTGTTGCACCACTTTGCATTTTAAAAATAATTACAAAGAGGAACATGCCATTGAAGAATCATAAAACCATAAAATAAAAGATGGACAGTTGGATTGCTGAGGGCACAAAACTAAGTTACATACAGTATGCATAAAAGGATTTTATCAGATAAATAAATTAAGCTAAAGAAAGCAGTTAAAGCTGTGAGGCAATTTTATATTCTTCAACCCTGCTACAGACCATAGCAACCATCGTATCACTGCTAAATGTGATGAATTTGTGGACCACTTCAAAGAGAAGACAGCCAAAATCAGGTCTAACTAATATCTGTCAACCCCACGACACCATAACAGCTGGAGAAACACCCAGCATACAGTGTGAAGCTCTGTTGGACAGTTTAAGCCTGGTTGAGCCTGACATACTCAGGGAAGTGGTAACAACCCTGAAGTCTTTCACATGCACTCCTGAGACCCAATCCCAACCTTCTTTTTTTTTTAAATGTTTTTAATTCAGTCTGAAGAGGTCCTTCTCATTTTGAATCACTCAACGAGGCGTATTCCCCACAGCATTCAAGACTGCACTTGTGAAGCCTATTAAAAAAAGTAGCCTTCTACCCTCAATACTCAATACTACAGTTACAGAGCCAACTACAATCTTCCATTTTTAAGTAAGATTTTTGAAAAATGATTGTACAATTAATTAATTAATGTTTTTAACTCAAGCAATGACTTGGAAATGTTTCAGTCTGGTTTTTGGATTAATCATAGCTCTGAAACAGCCCTAGTAAAAGTTGTTGCCATTGATCAAAATGTTAGCAAAAACAGATGGGGTTCCCCAAAGATCGACTTCAGAAACACTTCCTTTAATCTATTTATTTTACCCCTCAGCAAAGTCATCAGAAGACCCGACATCTCCTGATGACATAGGACCAATTGATTCCCTGTATTTTAGATATTAATGTCAGGATGTTACAAAATATTTTACAGCTCAAACAGGAGAAACAGACATTTTAGCCATAGGTTCCAAAGCTCAGAGAGAGAAACTTGTTGTAAAATTTAATTCCCTTGGGCTTAGCCCAAGCCAACAAGAAACGTTGGTGTGGTCTTTCACTCAGACCTGAACTTTAAAGCTCATGTGGGGTTTGTCACTAAATCTTTTTATCACCTTAAAAATATTACTGAAGTGCAACCATTTCTCTCTCTGAGTGACACAGAGAGACTAATGCACGCTTTTATATTGAGCAGGTAGGACTACTGTAATGCTCTCCTGTCTGGTCTACCCAAAAATCATTATAAATCAGCTACAGCTGATTCAGAACTCTTATTCGCTTATTTTATTGTAGTTATGTTGTGAAAATATACTGTGTTCATTACTAATATGTTTTTTTTTCTCATTGATTACATTTGTTTTTGTTTTGTCTTTTAATCAATTTTTCAGTTTTTAGTCTAGCTTTTATCTAACTTGTTTTTATCATAATTATAATTATTATAGCTTTTAAATGTATTTATTGTATTTAATTGTCATCTTTTTTATTCTTGTTTTATCTTTTTAATCTATTTTTTAAATAACTCCATTACGATCTACACCTGTTCTGTCTTATTATCAGCTTGTCAGTCATCTCTGAAACACTTTGAACTACACTAACCTGAATAAAAGGTGCTATACAAATAAAGTATGATTGACTGATTGATTGCACAATGGATCAGGGATTCATGAAATGAAGGGCCTTGATGTTTTATGTGTTGTGTGCTTGTTATGTATTCCAGATGAGAGCAAAGATAAATCTGTACCTTGTGGGAATATTAAAGTACTTTGTCTTGTATTGTATTCTGTATTATGTCTCACACACACAAACTAATACAACCTTGTGCCCTCTTTCTCTCTGAAGGCTCGTCCTATTTCTTCAAGGGGAAGGAGTACTGGCGAGTGCCTGGCAGTGACATGGAGGCCGAAGCAGAATACCCCCGCCTCATCGCTAAAGACTGGCTGCTGTGCACCGAGATGCAGTCTGACTCTCCAGACACAGAGCCCAAAAGCACGGAGACGAGAGGCAACGTGCACCATCGTCCAGACCACGCAGAGAATGGATACGAGGTGTGCTCCTGCACCTCTGATACCGCCTCGCCTTTGGGCGCCCGCCCCTCCCCATCTCCCATGTGGCTGCTGCCACCCCTCTGGACGCTCTCGCTGGCCCTCCGCTCTGAACTGCTATGATGCCAAAGCACGGGACAAAGTTCCTGAGCTGATTGGTGGAGGGCCAGTGGAAACTCAGTGGAAGCAACAACTGTAAAATGTTGTTCTTATTATATCATTTGGTATCCTTCTTGCGCTAATTTTGCTGTTATTTATTTTACATGTCATGTGGTGGGCACTGCCAATTGAAGTAGTCATCCTTATACACATCAACCCGCTCACAATGCTTTACAAGGTTCTTTCATTGAATGGTCAAAGCACCACATCTCTGCAAGGATAAAGGTTACTGAATAGAAATGTATTCCAAGAGCACCAACAGTGATTATTTGTCTTTATGTGCAGCAGGTTTACAGCAGCAATGCCTCACAAACTGACAAGTTATAAAGGCATCCTGGGATGTAGGCAGGTGCAAAGGTGAACCGCATGCTAACATACACACTTGTTGCCTATTTTATGAAACTACAGCAGACAGCATCAGTTCACAAAAAATAGCTTATTAGTAGTTCAGAATGACCAAAAACATGTAGATGGTTTGATTTTTTATAATGGTTTCTACCTCCACTTCAGTACAATGGAGGTGAAAGGAATTTTTTGTTTGTGCTGTTCAAAACCCTAGAAAATTACATTAGAAAAACTCCACTGTAGTGTGTCTTTGCAAAAACAATGTCAGCATTACTCTGGATAATCCACAGAACTCGTAGGGATTATTTGCTCTGTTAAAAGTAGTTCCAGTGAAAACAATTTACAACAAGGTTGTCCACAGTAACAGGGACACTGTTTCTAAAAAAGACACACGGTTGTTGATTTTGTTTTAAAAGTAAAAAGTAATTTTTCAGCATTAACACTTTCCGTTCCCCTCCATTGTACTGGATGTCTCAGAAACTGGGAAAATAAACCCAAAACTATCTACATGGCAAGATAGCACCAGAGGTAAAAAAAAAATATATAATAATAATTCACAAACACACACACACATCCATCCATGTGCAGTGTAAGGTCGGAACTAGCTCGACTGAAGTGCTCGTGATAAGCGTGAATGTTTGGGCTCCTACTCCTACTCTGCAGACAGTGTGTAAATTTCTTACTGTGAGAGCCGCAAGGGTGGACGAATGAGTAGGTGGATGGCATTCATCAGCACCAGTTTCCTTGCCTAAATCCCTCAACTGTACTCTGAAGTGAGGAACTGCTGCTCATGTGCGGATTTCCATGGGTTCATCATTTTCACCTCAGCTTCGGAAGCATTCCCCGCTCTTGGTTTAGTTGTCATTTTTGTATCAAATTCAGATTAAACAATATTCCTGTTTATTTCACATTGTTTAGATCAGGTCATAGAGTTTATTGAGCCTTTTTGTGACTGTTTCCTTAAATCGCCCCGAGTTCCTTCAGAATACAAGAGTCACAACATAGTCCCTGGATTTATTCTTGCTGTAAAGATATATTTACCTATAGACTGATAAATTTGAGTTGAAAGGTTTTGCAGTTATTGCATAGCCGAGTGGACTGTGTATATTTTAAGCTGTGTTTTCTAATGTAAAATATTTTTGTAGAAAAATAAAAAAAAATCTGAATGACTTTATTGCCTGAGCATCTGAAGTACTCAGTGTTGCGGCTGTGTGAGTGTGTAATTATTTAGTGTCATTGAAAAGGAGCCCAGCCTTGAAGACAGATGAAGGTAAAATGACAGCTTGCAGACACCAACTGGGAGCCACTCTCCCATTTCTCTGATGTTCTTCAGAGTGTTTTTCACTTGTAATGGTCAGTGCTGTTCAACAGGAATGCAAACCACGTCATGTCAGTCACAGACTCAGTCTTGAGTCTGATTTGTGAACAGACTGGCTGGAAGAGGATTATACAGTACGCCCATGTTTCTTAACGAAAGAGAATCAGAGAAGTAATGTCACCTAATCCAAAAATATTCTGCCGCTGAGATACTGCTAATTCAGAGATCAAAGTTAACAGGATGTCAGGCCTGTCGAGTCATGGCAGACTCACGCAAGTAAACACACACTAACACACAAGGGCGTAGGTTTGGTTGTAGAAAAGAATAAGTCTGGAGCTCTTCAAAAAATTTTATGTGAATTGTGGATGCTATTTCTGGAAATTTACATATTTATTTAAATCTAGAAAATAACATTATGAAAGTTGTCATGTCATGCTTTATGAATCTCTATGAGTCTAATGCAAAATCTAATGCTGTGTAAATTTCTGCATTATCAATGCACTAACCTTTCTTAAAGTCACACATCGTTTTTGTTGATAGAGAACTCTTTATGATGTGATGCTGATGTGATAAATACTGTATGTGCATCGTCACTAAAAACAGCACTGTCCTTTATTGCAATCTTTTTTGCAAAGGTGTAATTTAAAAAAAACACACAATGAGCACAGCATGTTGACACCTTAATTTACATTTACATGAAACACTGAGATAATGTCCTATGCACAGGCCTAATACAGTACTGTATGCACATGTCTCTGCAGGTGTTTGTGTGGATGCTTGTTGGTTTCCTCTACCCGAAGGCTGCGGATGAATCCCCTCCATAATAATGCAGAAGCAAAACTTAATTCTGTTTTGAGGTAAAATGAAGTTTAAAAGTTTAAAAAGTCACTCAATCGCTATTTCTGCCAAGAGCAGCAGTTTTCCTTCCCTCCTCTTGACACACTCGAGTGGTATTAATTAACTGGTGTGGCTCAGCAGCCACCAGGAGAGTACCTGCACCCACAGGCAAATGCAGCTTAGATGGGCGACTTTCTAGCTGTGTGTTCTCTTTGGTAAGATATCATTAATGGACCAATTGGATGTGTTTAATTTGTTATATTTGAATGTTTAATGAATTTACGAAAATGTAAAGTTATCGTTTAAAAAGTAAAATTTCACTGAATATGCTAAAATGATGTCTTCATCCATGGGCCCTCCTCTGTAGTTGACACATGGCACGCCCACTGCTTGAGTCTCCAGATGGGCAAGGCAGAACCAATCAATCACTCTGTAACTAAGATATTCAAGAGTGGAGGAGCTGCTTGCAAAGCTGAGGACTTGCAGCGGGATGGAGTACAGGCAGAGAGCGTACAGTGAGAGGAGAAACAAATGGACACAAAGTGACAGATTAATAGACAGATACACAGTTTAGAAACAGAAAGCTGGCAGCCAGAGAACAAAACCACCAACAAACACAAATAAGGGACAAACAGATGTAGAGATGAAAAATGAAATGTCATCTCCGCAGAGACAGTGGCAAAGATAAGGAAGCAATTTAGCAGTAAGTACATAATCCACAGAGGATTGGAAACTGTTTCCACACAGTAGCTGTTCATACAGTTTGTTAAAGGACAATTCTGTGGTTCTTATTTTTATAGTTTTGAGCATCATTTCTATCGTTTGTGATAACAGTATACTCACCAAAGTAACTGCTCAGATCTGGGTACATTAAGGTCCAACAAGCTGATCAGAGAGCTCATAAACACAAACCCATAGGTGTCATTTACACTGGGGATATGTTCCCATCACTTTTTGAAAGCAACAAGAAATGATAAAAAATGAAAACACTTTGAAAAAGGTTTATTTCCACAACAAGAAAACGTGCAATGCAATGTAAATATAGAAGAAACAATTCTGCACTGTCCAAAGAAGTAACATGAGCCAAAAAAACAAGTTACTGATTAGGCCTACTCAATTATAGTCCATTATATTTTTAGATTTTGAATTGTCACCTGCCATGTGAATTTTGGTGCAGAAAATGTCTCTAGAATGCAGGAAATTAAGTGTTTAATGCTCAAAATCTTCTGGGGGAGAAAATAAAGAAGAAAATAGTGTGAGTTCATGACCCCAATATTGTGCATCATCACATCTTGTGAGTTAAGTGTATCGTTACACCCCTAATCTGTCCCCACCACTTTTCAGCACAAAGTGACGCCCTTAGTGAAACCTGAAGTGAGTGCATCCAAAATGTTGTCAGTCTCACGTTGGGATGTTTTCCCCTCCAAATCCAAATATGAACACCCGACTACACGCGTTCCTTTCCTTGCCTTGTCACACTTTGTTTAAGTGATGCTGCCACGTTCACATTTCTCAGCAAACATGAGGAGTCATACTGATGAATGAATCATTTTTAAAACTACGAAGATTTGTATTGAAAAGAATGTTTCTTTAAAATATCAATTTCTAAAAAGAACCATGACAAAGAGCACTGTGTCAAAACCAAAGGTCCTCCTGTTCAGACAGACGCTGGTTGCCAGACCTATGACAAAATGCTACCAACAGAAAAGGGCAACATGAAATCAATTAAGTTTGTTTTGGTTTGTGTGTGTGTGTGTGTGTGTGTGTGTGTGTGTGTGTGTGTGTGTGTGTGCTTGTGCGTGTGTGAGACAGAGAGAGCTTGCCCCAGAAAGAGGAGGTTAGTGCTCTGCAGTGATATGAATTCTGAACCATGCTCTCTATCA
Source organism: Micropterus salmoides (assembly GCF_014851395.1). Classification (NCBI taxonomy): domain Eukaryota; kingdom Metazoa; phylum Chordata; class Actinopteri; order Centrarchiformes; family Centrarchidae; genus Micropterus; species Micropterus salmoides. The sequence goes on along the minus strand of NW_024041151.1, from coordinate 20,516,851 downwards.
GACACTCTCACACTGTCTTTGTACCGCTGGTAGCTTGGCTAACCCCACGCAGGCGCATGCATATAATTATTTCTGTTTCTGTGTGTGTGTGTGTGTGTGTGTGTGTGTGTGTGTGTGTGTGTGTGTGTGTGTGTCAGGATGGCCCTCCATATACTGGGAGGTGGTGGTCATGGGGGAGAGGAGCAGCTGTTGTTGTGGCTGTCCAGTTTGCATTTCGGCTGTCCTCACACGCACATCAAAGAGCTCGGATCAGGACCCCTGAAGCCGGCACAGGTGCAGAATACACAACACAGACCTCTAAACAGTTGACAAGGCACGGCGTTTGAGCCGTCGGAGACGCTGCAAAGAGACGGGATGCCAAAGTAATTCTTACACCCTCTGCATGTATGACTCAGTCAGATTTGAGTGGGTACAGTCACAGTACCTGCATGTGCATTCCAAATGTGTAAATTAATTTAAATATATGAGATACTGCTGACCAGGCATGGATCCTTATCTTTAAAACGCCTAAATGCCTTTGCTCCTATCAATGGCAGGGTTACTGTCAGCCGGCCAGAGACAATCGGTTAGTCTGAAGTGACCCATGCTGAGGTTCAAATATTCACAGCCAGAGCAATTTCCTGCAAAACTTGAAATGTGTCATGGGATGGTTTGAGTGGATGTTAACTGTGAGATGCACCATCTGTTGTGGTGGCAGCTTGGCTCTGCTTTCTAAACATGTGTGTTTAGTATCTGATCTGTATTTTTCATGACTATACTATAAGATAAGTAAAGATATTTCAATTGATCACAGCAAGGTGGGCCTTGGATTTGAATTGGTCTTTCTGTTTAGGTGTAGGTTTCCTTCAGGTGTTGCCAAGGGCGTCACTTTGTGACGAGAGCAAGACGAGAAGATATTTTTCCAATATTTTGAAGAAAAATTTGATGCTGAAATATATGAGTGGGGGGGGGGTGGGGGACCTCCCCCAGAAGATTCTGAGCATTAAACTCTTAATTTACTGCATTCTGGAGACATTTTCTACACCAATACATGGTCTAAATGTCTTTATTTATATGAAAGGAAACACAAAATTCAGGTGGCAGGAGACAATTCAAAATATAAAAAATATAATGGAATATAATGCAGTGATCAGTAGCTTTTTTGGTTGCTTAAGTTACTTTCTTGGACAATGCACATGTATCTTCTAGATTTAAATTGCACTGCATGATTTTTTATTGTGCAAATAAAAATTCTCAAAGCATTTCATTTGTTATTTTACATTTCTTGTTGCAAGCTATTTTTTTAGAACATTTTTAACAAATGTTTTCAAAAAGTGATGGGGACAAAATCAGCCAATTCAAAAAGTGGTGGGGACATGTACCCAGCGTCCCCAGTGTAAGTGACACCTATGGGTGCTGCACTTTTTCTCCCTCAGTCCAAACACATGTGGGTGTTTGTGATATATATTTGTGAAGTACAGACTCTAAATTGCCCACATGAGGCAATCATCAGTGAGCAATGTATGGCTAGCTTTGTCTGTAATTATTAACTCACACTGTTGCGATTTGAATTTATTCTGAAAGCCACTGAAAAACTGTATGCAGAAAAGTCAACTTGTACTTTGGTATACATGTCACTTTGGTGCCCTGCTGCCCTCTGCTGTTGATAAAATATAATATTCTGACAAGAGTTGTCAAACCAGCAGGATGATGACCTTTGTGTGGCGTGGAGGCCATGTCTCTGAGGTCGACTTAAGCATGATCCTACAAATCTAATTTATTTAAAGGAAGAAATACATTGTTTACTGTCATTTAAAAATGTTATTAACTGTTACTGAAAACATGCATTGTTAAAATTGTCTCAACTTAGCCCGTACAATGATTGATTACAGAAGTATCTGCTCAGAGCAGCTCTTCTGCCTTGTTAAATATTTCTGTGGGCTTCTGTTCAGAGGCTCAGAAAAAACATCCGCCCCCCTGGGTCGACCTTACACTCTCTGTCAGTTTGTATTAGATCTACAGCCACTTGAGTTAATGACCAGTCAAAAATTTTTTTTGGTTGATAAATGCAGTATTTTCTACTTCTGAAACAAACTTATTTCTGTGTGAAGCTCTGTATCCTTACTTAAAGGTCACCCTCTATTTATTTTGCTTTTTATTTTTAGCTGCCCCCGCCTATCTCAAGAGGGGGTTTTTTTCTTCTCTTGTGCTCACTCTCAGGGGCTTCTTCCTCATCTTTCACCCATTCTTTTCTGCCTTCACTTTCTCTTTGCCCTTCTCTTTGTCTTGCCTTGTTTCCTGTCTTCCTCCTCTAATTTTTCAGTGTAATCGTTTCATTAATTCCTCCCTTCTCTCTCTTTTCAATTTCCTTTAATTTGTCGCGCTTTGCACTCTAAAAGTCAAAGAGTCATTCTTCCCTTTGCATGAAAAGCTTTCTGTCCCCTTTGAGTTTTTAGGTGTCCTTGATTTAAACTTTATAGTACTTTCAGTATATTTATTTTTCTTCTTTGTGTTTCTATTTAGAAATATGACTTTGTCCTTCTTCTTGACAAACTTGTTAAATTGTCCACATCTCAGTGTAGATTTCAGGAATAGTATTCACATCTTGCACAAGACAAAGTATGAGGCGTAGACACAACAGCTTCCAATACAGTATAATCGATAAAGTACACCACCATCACAAGGGATATCCTGAATATATCATGTCTGTGAATTTCTGTTTAGAAACATGACATTTAACCTTTAATACAACAGAGAAAATGACTCTCAAGTCCATCTTAGGAAACTCAAACATCATTTTTATCACAAATGTGAGAATTAATAGTCTAATTTGAACCTTCATACTTTTTTATGTTAGGTGTTTGTAGACGATCAGCTGAAATAAAGTTCATCATGTCTCTGACAAAACACTTCTCTATGCTAAACTATGTAGGGTAGCAACTGAATACATTGTGTCTTTATCCTTTGTAATAATTTAATACCTCTTAGGCAATTACATTACCTTCCTCCTAATATTATTTTTTCTCCGGTGAAATAACATTATGTGTTGCTGATGCTCCTTCAGGAAGAGTACTTTGTGTTATTATATTAGCTGCAGAAAAGCTCATCTTCCCAGCTGCATATGTCAGCACGCTCAACAGACCAGGGAACTGTGGTGATTTTATTTATTCATTTATTATTCACACATAATAATCTATATACAAATACTAGCCCATATTTGCATATGCATTCATAACATACTGCATTTACCATGCACTACTGCTACTTTGACCTGGATTATCAGAAAACTGCACTACTGGTTTCGCACATACCTTTGTGCTCACTGGTATGTGGTAAGTATGGTTCATGTAGCTGTCTCACCATGATGTTTTTATTATCTGTATATCTGCATCCTGTTCCTATCTATTGTATATCTCATGTCTTCTTCCTGGGCTAAATGCTAAATTTCCCTCCTAAAATCTTTTCAGCACACTGGTTACTGGTACTGTTAATGGTTTTTAACTGTTAAGCCCGAAGGCTGAATTGCATTGTGGGTATTACTGATGACAAGGCCACCTTCCTCAGTTTTGTAAAAGACAAGACCGCAATGCAAGGCAAATATATCTATACTGAAACAAATGTGAAACAGATGATTAGCTCACTTGGATTTGAGTTTTTAAGGAGAGAGCCAATAGGTGGCAGTATTGGCACTTTCTCTAAGCTTCTGTGAAACTTATTGGGGTTCCCAAACATTTCATCTTATCACTTCAGTTGTAGGACAATGGTGAACATTCAGACACCAAGTATTATGTGTGTTAGTTTATGGGAAAGCTACAGTAAAAGCTATTATTCTAAATACTGAATCTATTTCAGGAAACCTTATGAGATTAAATGGAGCAACTTTGCTTTAATGGTACGACGCAGCTTCACAGTTCTCTCTTGACCTTTGTCCTGCTTAGATCAATCTGCAGTTATGTATCTTAGGTTGACACTGCGGTTCTGGGTGCAGTTTGCAAGATGCTGGAGTAGGTTGTTTTTTGAAGGAATGAAAATGTCATGAATTCCCCCTCCCCACACAGACACACACCTCTCTCTTCCTAGAAATGAAATGCCTTGCTTGGGAGTACCTTTTAGTTTGTGAAGGAGGAAATAATATCATTCATCTCACCCACTTCACACCAAGCGGTGAACAGAGCCAAGTCCCCAGACTACCACCACCACCACCACCAGGGTCATGCACTGCATCTTCCAGCTGCAGCTTCGACTAACTTTTCAAACTGTTGAAACCACAACATTTCCTGTGCTAAGAGATATTTGTACTGCAGCAGAACTGATGCATTACAGAAACAAGATAAGAATCACATGTGATGGAGGAGAAATGCTACTGACACATACGTCTGCAGCGTCATTGGCTTCTAACCATAGTCTTCTGTCGGATTTAGTGCAAATCGCTGGATAAAACTGTGTAGCAAATGTTAAACGTTTTGCATTCCCATTCCAGCACTGCCCAATCATGCTAAAACACCATTAGCAGAAGCAGATGTTAGCGATATTTTTTTTTTCCTACATGAACTTGACTTTGTAGCATAGTTGCTGAGGTGACACATGCCCCGCAGGCAGGAACAGACTGAATTCCACCTTCAAGTCTGAAGTTGATTGAAGCAGAGGAGAAATGTTTTAACATGCCTGCAGTTGGAGAGGAAAAGGCCCCATAAAGGCAGCGAGCCGCTCTTTGTGTAAGAGCGCTGTAAAATCAGGAGAGGTTGATCATTCTGCTTGGGCAAATGATATGACAATACTGTCCACTATGTATATTAATAAACACATTGAACCACAACACCTATGGGATTTTAAATATAGTGCTCCTTTGACTTTTTGGATCACATTAGATGCATAATGATAGTTTGCATGTAGAAAACACTTTAAAGAATGAAAACTATATTCCAAAGCATTCACTGCTTTGAGTTTTCTGGTAATTCTGAAGGCTGAGAGGATTTAAATCACATTTGTTTTCGTTTTTTCAAAAGCAAAGCTGGTCTGAATCTTGTCCCATGAAGTGGTAAGGTCAAACAAATATCCATATCAGACCGCAGATGAACACATTTCTAAGCATGCCCCTAGAGAATGGACAAGTGCTCAGGCCAATCCAGCTGAAAATTTTGATTTCAAGACTCTTGCATGAGCTTCACACGTGACCATATGGCTCATCCCAATTGCTATTCAGGTTAGCTCAAATGCCACTCTGTTGCAAACTTAGGGCAGATTTACAATTATTTCCCCCCCAAATCTCAAAGAAAGTCAGTGCATGCCATATAAATAGAATATGGACATCTGGTGTGGTGGATTTAAAAAAATATATGCATACTGAATTATGTCCAAAAAGCATAACTAATATTAAACTGTGAGTTTGTTTTATAGTTTTTGTTTACCATTGTATCACCACCACTTGTTTCAAGAATGCTGATAGATTTAAATCAGCTAAATGATTAACTCTTTTTCTTTTTAAAGAAATACGCCATTCTTCATTTCTTGTATTAAGTCAACAATCATAATCCTTTTGCAGATATTTTTGTCTCGATTAGCTAGTTTTTGTTCCTTGTTTCCTTTAGCTTCAGTGTTACAAAATTCCTCGCTGTCTGACAGCATCATATATTTTCTGTATCGGCTTTTACCAACTCTTAATTTAAGCTATATGATGTTTACACTGATGGTAAATATTCAAACCTCTAAGATTCCATGTTTTTTTTATGGCTTCAGCAAATGGAAATATTCAGGATGTTGGTTGTTTTTTTTTTTACATCCTTTTATACACATTTCCCCAAAATTCAGCCTGACATTATTTGATATCTTTGAAAACTTTGAGCTCTCCACTAGACTTTAAAATGAAGTTCTGTGAGTTTGAACAATAGACATTGAAATTCATGTAGGGTGAAAATTCATTGGGATGTAAACTTTTGAACGTTGTCCTCTAAAGTCCAGACTGCTGCTATTCCCTCCCTCCCATCAGTCTTTCATGTGAACGGGCTGCTAACTGCTGGCTCCATCAGAGGGCCCGCTCTCCTCCCAGGGTACTAGAGTTAGTACAAAGGTGTGGGGGGGCAGGGCCAAATGGCCTCATAGGATTAGCAGCATTGTCCGCCATTGTCAAAGCTACACCCCAACTCCAGTCACCTCTGTAATCTTCCGACCTGTTCTCAATACACAACCAAAGCAGCCAGGAAGGGACCTGTTTGTCTGCTCTTCCCCCTCCCCCTCTTATTTCAGGTATAGTACATGCATAGTGTGTGACTGGTATATAGGTGAGCACTGAGCACTACTAGATTCATCACAATCAGGTCTTAGAAAATCATCAGAGAAGCCATTGTGATTGTTTCAGAGTCCCTAAAAGTGGTAAGAACAAACAAACAAAACAGAGTAAAAGCAAATCGAGAATGGACGCACTGAGGTATTAGATATGTTTATGTTCCTTTTTAGTGGATTATCCTTCATATCTTTTAAATTAAAGATAAACTTAAAACTTTTCTTTAATGGCCACCTTTGCACAGGTCTCGCTCTGTGATCAAAAACTACCAAAATGGTAAGCATGAGTCTTTGCAGGTATGTATAATGAAATACCTTCACCCCAGTATAGTATGGCAACTGAGCTTGTTTAGAACTAGATTCCAGCATCAGGTAATATTCTCACCTGCCCCCTCAGTCTGCTCTGACTACACCCCCTTGGCTGTTTAGACCCCACCCTTTCTGTGATGACCAATCAAGTTCAAGGCTCAGAATTTTCAAGGATAGAGACCCCCCATGTATTGGACTTCAGTGTTAGAACACCTGAAAGCACCACTTTGTCTTAAAGGTTCTGTATTTGACAACAAGAGGACACAGCAACATGCAGCACATCTCTGGTAAGTCTTATCTTGTTACACCAAACTTCTGTATGAGCATGCATGTGCACTGTGACACTGGAATTATTAATGATAAAACACACAGTAATGATGTGTTCATTTTGGGCTGTAGGTACATAGTCACAAATGCAAGATTGCAGTGGAAATCTTAATGAGGTCTTACTTTGCCTTATTTCTTATTACAAGACATTTCTTCCAGAGCATGAGAAATTGTGCAATTATATTAATATTTAAAAGATTTGAAGGGAAATATTGAGAATAAAATTTGAATTTTCAAAACTATCCAGGTATATCTCAGCGTTAAACATTTTAAGTGGAGCTGTTCACAGAGAGAAAAGATCTCTCCAGTTCTGCTACTCCTATAAACCCCATACTGCAATAAACCAGACATATGTTCTATAAATATGTTTTAATTTTTTGCAGAACATGCGTGTTTCTCCACAGACTCCAAATTGAATTTAAGCATGTCCAGGTCCCCTCCAGCAGCTGACTCATACCAGCAGGGCTGCATCAGGATGACCCTTGAGAACGCAGATCTCTGGAAGTCCTTTCACAGCATCTGGACAGAGATGATTATAACAAAGCATGGAAGGTAACAACGCTGCCACAGTTAGTCAGCTACTGAATTAAGACTTAATCCACATACTTGTATTTCTCTGCTTTCTAAAAAGACCAACAGTGATTTCTATAATATATCATATAGACCAACACCTATGGGAAATTGCCTGTGCTGAGGTTTTAGAGCAGAGAGTTTAACTGCACACAGTTCACGCAATTTTGTGAACGCCCACAGGATTTGATTCCAGTACTTTGCAAAAACATTTAAACCATTCACTGACTTTGTGTATTTGTTTCAGGAGAATGTTTCCACACTGCAGCATCAGTCTATCTGGGCTTCAACCTTTTGCCAATTATGTTGTCATGGTAGATATGGTTCCTGCAGACAGCTTCAAATACAAGGTAAATGCATTATGCAACACACACTGAGAAGTATGCACTGTTGTACTCCTTTGGGGTTCAGACACAACATTTTCATTTAGTATGAATGAGCTTTTTTAATTTCTTGATTTACATTGTTTTCCACATTTTGTGTGGTTTGCTGAAGAGTAAAAGCAGCAGATTGCAGTATGTAAAACAAAGCAGTCTGCAGCCAGACATTGGCCGGCCCACTCTGGGCCATTCACCACTGCATATCAAAGCCTTCCTGTTTGTGCACTCTCGGCTGGAAGCCCAATCAATTAGCATCCCTCCTTATTCGCAATCTGTGAATGAGGAGCAGTCAGTCATCCATACATTCAGTGGCTCTTACAACAACTGCTGTGGCCCATTTGGTTACAGATATTGTTTTTAGGGCACACGTGAAAACAATTAAGTGCATAATAAAGGGAAAGTACTGTAGGAGAGAACTGAGAGAGTTTTTGGTGGTGGTGAATTTGTCCAAAGTGTTTTTTTACGATTTTGTAAATTGTAACACAGGGAGTTCTTTACAGCAGTCCAATACACCCTGCCAACAAAGATGTTTTCATGCACCACAGCTCTCTTGCATTGTAGAGTGGAGGGAAAAAGCATTTCATGCTTCATGAAGAGTTCCGATTAATCAGACATGTCCTCAGAGTCTTACACTTCGTAACATTTAATCCCTCCCTGCCCCAATTTCTCTGTAGTGGAAAAAGGAGCAGTGGGAGGTCGCGGGGAAGGCAGAGCCCCAGCCCCAGTGTCGGACATACATGCACCCGGACTCCCCTGCCCCAGGGAGCCACTGGATGAAGCAGTCATTGTCTTTTCTCAAGATGAAGCTCACCAACAACACCTTAGACCAGCACGGCCATGTAAGACACCATCGAACACACAAATGATTATACCATGCTATGTTTACTTTTCACTTTACCCAATGTGTCTTTTGCTCACTCTGCCCTTTTTACCCAACAGATCATTCTGCACTCCATGCATCGCTACTACCCCAGGTTCCATGTCTGCCAGGCAGATAGTCCTTACACTGTCCGCTGGGGCCCATTTCAGACCTTCTCCTTCCCAGAGATGACCTTCACTGCAGTGACCGCTTACCAAAACCCAAAGGTAGAAACATGTACATCAGTTTTTCTGTTTGATTGAAACAAAAACTCTGCACCACCAACAGTTTGACAACTATCGTTCCTTTCCTTTTTTAAGATCACTAAATTGAAGATTGACCACAACCCCTTCGCTAAGGGATTCAGGGAGGGGGGCACCCACTCCCACAGTAAAAGGTAAGAATTCCATGTTTAACAAAGTAAATATAGTTTGTGTACATTGTTATCTGTTAAACTCTGTGCATCTTTAAGTTATATTTTTTAATATGAAAATACTTATATTTGTTGTAGATATTTGCAATCACCATACGTTGCTAAAAATATGTCTGCCAGTATGGACATAACCAACAGTGAAAATGAAATCTGAGTGGACAGAAAAGTGTAAATGCTTTAAAATTTGTTATGCTTTCATAGGTGTCGTTCAAATAGAAGCCCTCCCGCAAAAAGAGCTTTCCTGGACAAGAAAGCTCTTTGCAACAGTCCCCCAGGTAAGTTTCATCATAATTAAGTAAAGTTTTTACTCCTACAGCTTGTGTGAATTCATACTATGGCAAAAGATAAAATTCCTTGTGGTATTGTTTAAATCAACACGCCAGTGTCATTACACTTCTATGAGATCCTATTAAACATTGTATTTCCCTCTCAGACCTGCAGAGGATGCCCTCCACCTCTCAGTCAGTGCAGGCAATGAAGAATCAGGCCTCCACACAGCCGTTATTGAAGGGGGGTCACCTTTCAGCCTGGGCACTGGAGCAGGACCCATCCAAGAGTCCACACGCTGAGCCCCCGGAGCTGCACGAGTATGACTACAGCTGTGAAGAACAGATGGTGCCTGCATCCACGGCATACCAGCCCTACAGGTATGACTTAAGATATCCAGGATGAGATCAAATCTAATGAGACTTAGTTCAGGAAAATAAAATATAAACATTCATATCATTTGAATGTAACAACAGGAAGCAGTAATGAGTAATTCCATGCACTTCACACTTTTATAACTTCATAGACTTCTTGACTACTTAAAGATACACAGGCAGTAAGCATGTCTTTTTCTGTTCTCCAGACCTGCGGAGTACGCCAGATTTCCATTGCCTTCCAATGACGTGGATCCAGCATACAACCCCATCCACCCTCCCCCTCATCCACTTGCCACAGCTGAACACAACGGCCAACAACATGGCTACTACAACCATCCCCACCACCATAGCCACGCAGCGGATTGGAGCCAGTACCCGCTCTTCTCCTACTCCAATTGGTGAATGTTGACCCTGTGCAATTGTGACATCACCAGTGGAGGATAAAACCACTAAAGCCTTGAAGGAATGTTGTTAATATGACATTTACTCTTTTTAGCTGACGCTTTTATCCAAAGCGACTTACAATTGATATTTTTTGTTAGAGGTTGCACGCCTCTGGAGCAACTAGGAGTTAAGTGCCTTGCTCAGGGACACACTGGTGTCACAGTGCGGTGTTGAACCCTCTCACACCAAAGGCATGTGTCTTATCCACTGCCCCATCATCACCCCTGAGTAGGCCAGCAACTGACGGGCCGCTGCAGTACTTTGTTTTAAAAGTGTATAATTGTGTATAAAGTTTTATATATTTCCAAGAGCATGTATTGTATGTGGAGGTCACTTTAAGTTTTGTCAGTTTAACTGGACTCAAATTGTATTCACCTGAAGTGGATCACACATATGCAAGTTCAGTTTGAGCTTATATGAGCATATATATATATATATATATATATATATATATATTGTGTTGTATCCAGTCAGCTGGGAAATAAGTGTGAAATTGAATCTGCAGGTATGATGAAAAGATACTCATATGTACTCTGAAAGAACTTTAATAAGACGTGAGGGTATCATATTGAGGTATCAAAGTTTTTTTTTTGAAAAGCCTCAAACGGTTTTCCTCAAATACTGATCTTGTGCTCATCTATGGCTGACAGATGGATGCTTTGGACAAAATGACAAAAAGAATTTAATGCATAACAAAATTTACTTTTTTTCAACACTGTATGAAAAAAGATTGTCACATTGTGTCCCAACCATTATCTGCATCAAAAAATACAAAAAATGTTGTATATTGGTGCTAAGTAAAGTTTTCCCCCAATAAAATGGAGATGAGCAGTAACGAGTACACTTGTCTGGCACTTAGGAATGCTTTTACAATGATTAAGGACATACCGCTAATCTGATTCTTAATGGGTTAGGCTGTGCTAAATATATTTGAATGTGAGCCCCAAATCCATAAACAAGACTAGAAAAAGAGCATGCTAACATGCTGATGTATAATGTTTACTATGTAGTTTATCGTGATAGCATGAAAACATTTGCTAGTTTGCATTAAACACAAAGAACAGCAGAGGCATAGGGGGTCATTCCATGAACATGAATGTCTGTACCAAACCTCATGGTGGCTACAGAAAAAACTAATTAGTCAGTGGAATTCATCCTCATGAGTGTCTATACAAAAATTTTATGGCAATCCATCCAGAAGTTGTTGAGATAATCTATTTCTGTCTGGACCAAGGTGGTGGAACGCCCAATAAACTAACACTGCCATCTACAGAGCCTAGTGTGGCAAAAAAAAACAACTTGAAAATCAATTCATATTGACCTGCCAAGGTGCAACCATAGTTCCAGTTACCACCAACAACACATAGACATGCAGCTCGCTACTCTCCAGCACACTTTCCAGTCAATCCAAACAAGACTGTAATGTCATGGAAACTCTCTACTCTCTGTGGGACCCTGATGCTCTACTAATCCATTGCTGTATTACAACTAACTGAGAATTCGGCTATCAAATGTCACAAGAACACCAACAATGTCTTCATCAGCTGTATTTGAACGGTTTGAGTGCAAGCATTACGCAACAGCACATATACAGGAGACAAAGAGTGAGAACGATGGAGCAGTGAGAGACTGTCCTAGAGCAGTGAGTCTGACCTGATATAGTGATGACAGACAGCTAGTGTGGAATTACCATCATAGTCTGGCATAGTTTCCCCAGCAGAAGGCAGGAACGTCTGTGCTGTAAATGTTTTATGTGAGAGAGAGCGAGAGAGAGGGGAAAGCCATATCTGGGACATTTATAAAGCTTGAGGGAGCACACTGCAAAGAATTTTTTTAGAGCACATCAACTGCCGTGTTTTTACGTTATGCACTTTTTTAACATCACTGTAAAAAAGTATATATAAGGAGGCAAAATCTTGAATGGTATCCAACTTGGAGCAGATTTTGTTTCTGTCCATTTTTTTTCTAAATGAGACTTTATAAAAACCAGACATGCTGGCTTAAAGGATGGTTGTTTTAACCTCCAGGTCTTCCTGGGTCATCTGGGTCACCCACATAGCTCATCCTGAATTCCTCTCACCTCGCTATAAAATGAATTATAGTCCACAGATAGGGGTCAATTAGTGTGCTTGTGTTATAATTCCAGTACCGAAGGGCATGTGAGCATTTAATCAAAGCTGTTCAGAGTCAACCAGCTTTGTTGAGTTCTGTTCTGTTACCTAGACAACATCATGGTAGAGCTACTTTAAAACATCAAGAAAAAATGCCAGTTCAAGCTAAAGAAGTCCTTGATAAAAAATGTCTTTCAAACAATCTGCTGGATAAAGTTAATAAAGTTAGGCTTATTAAATTCCATGCCTGAATGTGTCAATCACATTGCTGATGAATTAATGGGCTTACATCTTGTCCACTAAGACTACTTATCAACAATTGATAAAATACTGGGAGCCCTGGAACCTTTTCACACTGCTTCAATGACAAAAACCTAAAAAAGGCAGCATGCAGACTAATGTAAAGCAATAATGTTAAGAGTTCATGTTCATTAGCAGAATTTCTATGAACATTATGATTAATCTGATGGTATAAATTATTCTCTGTGTGAGAGCCGTTACAGCTCTAAAGTCACTGATGGCTCAGCAGGTTCAGTAAAAAGGGGGCATAAACAGAGAGATGGTGGGTTCAAAGTAGGGCTGAACAAGTAATCGAAATCTTATCAAAATCGCAATATGGCCAACTGCAATTTTTAAATCGCAGTGTAATATTTGTTAAAGGCAAAATGTGTGTCAAAATAAAAAATTTTATACAATATTGCCGTGCTGCAGAGATGTCCTGGCCTACACATGATATTGTTCAGACTATAGAAAACATCTTTGTCTGGTACAGATCCCCACAAAAATCACACCAAAATTTATTTTAATATGTTTTTCAATGAAAATGAGAATAATTAGGTTAAGATTATCATTCCCTCCAATATTGCAAATCACGTCACAAGTGCAATATCAGTCAAAAAAAATTGCAATTAGATAATTTTTCAAAATCGCACAAGTTCAAAGTCCAGCCAAACAACAAGGAACTTGCGATTTCACATGTCCAGGGTATGCAATTCTAATCCAATACACGATTACATAATTTCTAATTTCTAATTTCAATTTCTAATTTCAATTTGCCAAGACATGCTGTTGTTGTGATGTTAGCTATAGCAGCAGGGGAGTTGTGAGCCGGATCTGGTGCGCTGGCTCTAGGAAACAGTTCTCTCTGCATGTTAGCTTTGCTGCAGCAACAGTAGCAGTAGTTTGCTAACCGACAACTGAGCTAACGTTAGTTACACTACTTGCTGTGTTGCTGTTTGCTCTATATCATGGTGTTGGTCATGGTATTGAATTTCTCCAGAATCACTTCAATGTCACCAGTGACAAAATGTTTTTTTAGCTTATCATTGTTTTTTTAATGCAAACCTTTTATCTTCATATTTTCAGACAGCAAAGATTCACTGCACATTCACCTCTGCTCTACAGCTTGTTTGAGGGCGGTGGTGGTAACGCACTGTAGAAAGGCCTTCATCGACCACACTACACATCCATTTACACACACACACACACACACTGACACTGTGCCCTGAGGAGAGGTCAGTCAGCTACATTTGATTCATTATGCTCATTTTCACTGCAGCCAGCGCCTATCACAGTCCAGAGGAATACACTGATTGGCTTTAATGGCAGTTTAACCTGGTACATACACACAATGCACAAGGCATCCGGAGGTAAAGGCCAGACAGTAAACTAAATACACAGTTTCCCTAATCATGGAATAGTTGTGAAAGACATAATTTGAAAAGATTTTACTAAAATTAAAGAACATAGAACATCTTACTACTGGCACAAAAGTCAAAACACAGTCTCTTGACTTCTAGGGGATGGGGTGTTGGCTGTTGGTTGGCTGAGACAGAAGAGTTTAGGAAGATGATTAAGGAAATTATATAAATCCTCTGCTACACTATGCTTAAGTTATCTGTAAGTGTTTCAAATTTTCTGTTTTAAATTGAAAATGTAGAATTGCTTTGATTGCATCATATGCATTTTTACCTGAGCACCATCAGCATAAGCTGTGATTTCAATTTGATCATCTGTTCCTGTGACTTCCTGTGATATTTAAGCCAAAATCTATCCATTCCCTCACAGTCCCCAAAAAGCACATAAGACAACACATCTTCATTTGATGGATAAACTAGGCTGTGGATAATCAATGAGTGAGCAGTCTCAAGACATGCTGCGTATGAAGACTTGCTATCTGTGTAGAATTGTAGTATTTTACAGTCATTATACATTTACTATAGATGCATGTATGCCTGTGGATACTACACATAGGAACAGTTGCATAACCTAGCATATTTATATATGCCACATATATGGGTGGCCCAAAGGTTAGAGAAGCAAGCTTGTGACCGTGAGGTCGCCGGTTCTGGGTGTGGAAAGTAAACCAAGCAGTGCTTGCTCTCCCTCAATTACCACCACTGAGTTGCCCTTGAGCAAGGAAGGCCCCAACAGCCCAGTGGAGCTGCTGAGTGGCCAGAAGACCAGGCTGCGGTTGTACTGGGCAACTTCCAGGTGTGAATGTGTAACAGTGTGAATGTGATAAGGGCCTTCCTGCAAATGAGAAGTTGCTCGCAGTGAAGCTCCCTGAATAAATAAAGGTTAAGGTTAAAAAAAAATTATATATGCTTCAATAAAGTTCCAGTGGAGGGTCACTGTGAATGGTTGGGATGTTCTTACATTTTGTAACATAAAGCCCTGTTATCCATAATGGCCCGCTTATACACCAATCTTCTGTCACCAGAAGCACCTGATCCGGAGTCAGCTAATCTATGCCATGAGTACAGTAAGAATAGTTTTGTTTTTAAAAAGAAGTGCACCTTAAAGGCATGACAGTTGGGCAATAAGGGCATGTCCTTTCTACATTATAGTTTAAGTAATTGTAAGGGTATGCTAATTTTCAATCCCGTATACATTTGTTTGCTACTTACAGTGCTGCTTGAAAATTTGTGAACACTTTACAATTTCTGAAAAAATGTGATCAGGCCTCATTCAAGTCCTAAAACTAGGTAAAGAGAACACAGTTAGCCCACCTGAAGTTTGCTAATGGCCATGTGAATTAACCAGAAGGCTTTTGGAAGAATGTTCTGTGGACAGGGAGTCCAAAATAAAACTTTTTGGATTAAATGAGAAGCGTCATGTTTGGTGGTGAAAGCCAAATGCTGCTTTCTAGCATAACAATGTCATCCCAACCGTGAAACACGGTGATGGCAGTCTCATGGTTTGGGGCTGCTTTGCTGCTTCAGTGCCAGGGTGGCTAGCAGAAATACAGAAACCTAAAGGGGCACTGTACACATCTCCAACATTTGTAGGACCTATTGGGTTATACTTGTTTGTGCCTGGGTTGAAAAGTGCTGAACAAACAGTCACTGAAGATGCTCATCTGAAACATTGCCCTTGAAAAGTTTTCCGGTCCCCATCTGTAGGTCAGGTGACTTTCTTTAATTAGCACTTCATTAAAATTCATTAATTGCTTCCTTTCTCCTGGGCGCAGCCAGAATCAAAACTGGAACTGTCAAAAATTAGAGCAAGAACAACTGTCCTGTGCTCTAGATACACAACCTGTGACGACAGGCTGCTGCAAACAGGTCCACACGCACCCCTCGGTGTCTTAAAGACAACATATAGAGGACAGAGATACCAGACGAAGCAATTTAAAGAAGTAGACGTAAATTTTATTTACTTGTTCTGTACATAAAGGGTCAATACCAGCACAGGTGTTAACCACGGGAAATATTAACACATGTAAATGGTATAAGAAAATAAAAGGCACAATTTTCAATTCTTAAGTAAAAGACAGGCTTTCCTAGAATATGAGAAGAGAGCACAGTAATACTGCCATTACAAAAACAACTCTGAAGCATGAGGAAAAGCTCACCTCAAAGAAAAGAAAATCAGGGTGTATTGCTTAATTAGTAGATTTCATTAAGTTTGATGAGGAAAACCCACACTGGTTTGATTGCACACACACCAGGAGGGATTAAAATAACAGAAACCTTTATTTAATTAAGGACATAAATGACATTAAGCAGCATTTGGCCCGGTAGAACCATCTCCCCGGCCAAGAGGTCATGCACATAGGCAACCAGCAGGCATTTTTTCCCTTTTGTAAATGTCACCATAGGTACTTTTGTTTAATACACCACCACTCATTGTAACAAAAATGCTTGATTTAATAGCAGACTATAAACTAACAAAACAAAAATAAAGCTAAATTGGGATACAACTAAAAGCTGCACAATATTACTGAATGAAGGGCCGAGCAATGATTTGAATGGAAAGCACCAGAAGAGACTGGGGTGAAATGGTTCATTTTTACAGCAGAAATCTGGGAGTCGACGCCGTTTGCACAACTGTTTAATCCTCGGCTCCTACTGATCAAATAAAATTGGTTGCAGCGCAGTACGAACAAAGATGCTTTCCACTACTCCAATAGTCTGTTTGCATAACGAGAGACAAAAACTGCACGGGCCAAATATTTAAGCAATAAAGCTGGTTGAAATCCTAAACTGACAGGAGTAACATTACATGGTTTGAGAGGGGACTGCATGCGCTAAAAGATGCATTTATCTTACTCTCTGAAAAAGGCATCAATGGGATCTCATTGGCTTGTTGAGACATTTCCTCCTTTCCTGACATACGCCACTGAGTGTGGAGTTTCTCATAGTGGAAAGCCTTCAGTCCCCTTGCTGACACTGCGTTTTTAGCTAGCCTTGTTCTCAGATGCTTGTGGGAAGTGCTGCTCAGGGCTAATGCCGTTGATATTTGACTTCTGAAAACCTGTTCAAAGCTTTGCACTCCTATGCAGCAAGTTGAAATATATCTTCTAGTGCTTGTTACTGTTGACACTAAAACCTGCTAATCTCTAAGCAATGTCCTGTAAGTACAAAATAATGCGAAGGACAGTAAAGGGAGGTACCAAGTGGACATGCAAAGTTAACCCTCAACCATACATCTTCTCAATGTCACAAATTACAAAACAAACAAACAAAAAGTTGATCATGTGGCACAAATAAGAAAATGATAAAATCACATATGGCCGTGTCATGTCTTATTAACAAAAGATAAATACGTCTGCAGCCAGACTTGTGCCAGGTTCAAGAGTGGATGGGATCATGGGATCTAAGAATATACTACCAAGCTATATCCTCCACAAAACCATTGCTCCTGCTTCTTCCTGACTCCAGGCACACATCACATACACATCAAAAACCTGTCAACCTGAATCACTCATGGCTAGTAAGTGTGTGCACATGCGTGTGTGCTTGCTTGTATGATGGTTAAGGTACAACAGTGACTTGATTGTTTGGAGGATTAACATTTGACTGGCTGGTTAGCTCCTCATTGCCTCAGTGCTCTCCCAAGTCCATAGGGATATTGCTTTTCCCTACTTCGTACAAATATCCTTACAATAACAAAACAAACCAACACGTTTTAAAGTCCCAAAGACTTCAAACTTAACAAATATTCAGAGAAATAAAAAATAAAAAAGACAAAACAGACATGTTGTGATGTAATGTGGTAAATATCTATTGTGAACACACACACGCGCGCGCGCACG
The DNA here is from genome assembly GCF_014851395.1 of Micropterus salmoides. Taxonomy (NCBI): domain Eukaryota; kingdom Metazoa; phylum Chordata; class Actinopteri; order Centrarchiformes; family Centrarchidae; genus Micropterus; species Micropterus salmoides. Next base: position 20,498,977 of record NW_024041151.1, on the reverse strand, counting down.
CACACACACGCACACACACACACACACACACACACACACACAGATGCCCAGTGATCTGGAAATGAAAAGGACACAAATGCAAAAACACTGCCCAGCCTGGAACCAAGACATGGGAGAGGGAACAGGGAGAAGTGGGGGCAGGTTTTAGTTTGGATCCAATGTCCAAAGCTGTAAACAGTCAGAAAGCCTTGCAACGGTTGGTAACAACAGAGGGGTCACTATCATTGTATAGCCCCCCCAAGCAGGCAAGCACGTAACCGTGGTGACACTGGCGGGAAAGGTGTATGAGAGCCAGCACATTCAGGTACAGGGCGATACTGGCGAGAAGGTCAAGTCGAACTCTTAGGTCAGTCACTCTCGTCCGGATTCTGGGGGTCTATGATTTTGACATGGGTGAATGGGAAGAGACCCCTCCGTCCATTCACCTCTCCCTCCCACTGACCACTGATGTTCATCCGTGTAACCATGACGATGTCACCAACCTGAGGAAAGAAGAACAGGAGTCCGAGTTACACGAGGAGCAGGGCTTGTTTGCTGTAAATCTAAGTCAGTTTTTAAATTACATACAACGTATGACGTGCAGTAGGGTTTAGAATTATTTTGTATCCATGTAACACAAAAATAAATCAAATTATAAATAATTTGGTCAAACTAAAAAGTGATGGTTTGAGTGAAGTGCCTTACAGAGACACATTTTGTTTAGGTGACCATGACATAAATGGAACTCAGCCAGCCCCCGTTATCACAGATTAAGTCCTATAACACAACAACTCTCCATAATGTCCTGACAACCCGGGAAACGTGACCCTTTTGGGTCATTTAGAACACATTTACCATAGCCACCAGTCAAGTATCACCATTTCTATTTAAAAAAGGTACCACACCATTTGCTTTGACACAGTCAGTGGAGCAAAGAAATTAGTTTGCAAGGATGATTTTCACACAATGCACTGCACATTAATTGAATCAAGTTTTAAAATTGCTGCACCAGACTATTGTGAAGATACATTCAAAATGAGACAAGAAAAATATAGTTAACAGTCAAAATTCTTCACAGCCCAAGGACAAACCAAATGCATTTGGCACATGGCCACTGCTCCAAAACTACACTAACTGTATGTGTGAGCTCACACAAACACAACTGATTAATAATAAATCCACATCTGCATTGCACTGCACTTTAAGCAGATGACAGAAGCACATAGCTGTGGCTCTGATGGGTTTGTGACACTGATTATGAGCCCAGTCTGTTAAAGCCATATGTTCTTTATCAGGATTAGAAGGGAAAAGTCCCCATCATAACCATAATTGAAATGTGAATGCGAGGCTACACTTTTTTTAGCTTTAGCTTCAGCTTCAGAATGAGGCCTCAAGGACTTCTAGTCCTAGACATTACCTGTAACAATAATCCTTTACGCTGCCCTGGAATTACAAGAATGCTGTTTAGTCATAAAAAGCTGAAACCCATCGGTCAAGGAATGATTAAAAACTAAATCCGCCTGTTTGAATGACTCATGATGTAGGGGCATTACACTGCCATCACAAGTTTGCCTTATATGTATTTATGTTTTTCTATTTATATTAAGAGTTGAATTATATATCATGTTTCAAGGGTTAATCGGCGTGTCTTCATTCAGAAGAGGCTGGTTGTTATGAATGCAGATTTTGATTATACCTCTTAAGTTAGTTGACTCCTTATTAACCTAGAACATTGAAGTATTTAACATATCAAATTGACTGTGACCACGCAAAAGCTAAAGTATTCACCTAAAAGAATTTAACTATTACAAAAGCAATAAAAACAGCCTGAAAAGCAATAACCGGATTTCATTTGTGGTGAATTGCCTGCCACTGAAGTGAATAAATAATGACTCATAAATTCTGCTGCTTGAATCCCAGCAACTCCAAAATAGCCATAGTACAAAACTAAAGGGTTTTTGCTGTAAGCCATGATCTATTCTGAGAGACGCATAGAAAAGACACGATGAGACAAGGTAAGGTATGTGTTTTCAGTGCAAAGAAAGTTTTAGGCCAGTAAATCAAATATACCATAGGAAATACTAAGTTTTTAATTAGTGTCTTTTTAGTGACTTGTTTCAAGGGTTTCTGGTGGCTTCCTTCTCCCGATTTATGTAATTACAACACAGACTACTCTATGTATTTATGCCTAGCTTCTTGTACTTCTTTTCCAAAATAGATAAAGGAGAGAATATTTCAGGAGTGTAGACTTTTAAAAACAATTAAATACATAATATTGAAGGCAAGTGACTAGTGTAAGATTAGTATACATTTTATGAAGAAATTAGTTAAAATGTAGACTTTTGCGGACAGAAAGATTTGTATTTATCCAGAACAGATCCGACAGAGTAAGGGTTTTCCATCAGTACTCCTGTTTTAGGTTGGGGTTGATGTGAAGGTAAGTGAGGAACAAAATGCATCCCAGAAGAGTAGCAATTGTACCTGCACTGTAATTCAGTACATACATCTTTAGAAAAACCATATGCATGTTTCTATTATCCAGTTCCTAGAGGACCTCGCACACACACACACCCCACATACAATGACAATAGCATCTCTATTTCTTAACGGTAGCTAATGAATAAGTCAGAACATATTTATGCAGCATCAATTCTCTCAACTAACTTAACCCTTTACATTCTACCAGTCTTCGTGGGAAGCGCAGCCCCTCTTTGAGCGACACAGTAGGTATTAGAGCCAGCATGGCCTCTGCTGGATAGAACTATGATTCCAAAAAAACAGACCTGCAGCCTTAACATGGACAATGTGTAGATAGGCACAGCTTCTGTACCAAGGTTATTATAGTTTTGGATTTTACATTAGTTTATTTTTATTCTGTTTTGACTTTGTTTTCAATTTCAGTTTACTTTTAATTAGTTTTTAACGTGGGTTTGTTAGAATTGGTTTTTGAAAATGCTTAGTTTATTAGTTTTAGTGTTAATTTTAGTCTTAGTCTGCCAAGCTCAGTTTAGTTCAGTACAGTTTAGTGTTTTGACCAAACATTAAAATACAAGTACAATCATTAGAAATAATGCAGATTTGTGAAAAGGGACACCCTTTAAGCTATCTGAAGCTTGTACATAGGGGCCCAAACACTAAGCACGTGCGCATACACACACACACAAAGTACTAACACATTGTCTAAATAAATACTACAAATAAATGAAGTACATGCAAACTACAGTATAATTTCTAACCTACATACAGAAAAGCTTAAGAGCTAACTACACTAATCCTACTACCCAGTGGTCCCAAGAAATTCATTACATCAGTCTCTAGCTCTATCATTCTTGGTTAAATAGGTGAAATGCAATAAATGGAGGTGAACTACAATTGATGGACAGCTAAGAAAATGGAAGATAGTGTAGGCCCCCCTTGGAGTCACACACAAGCACCTTGAAGGCAAGTATGACTGGAAAGCAGTTATATTAAAATCTAATCCTTTATTAATCAAAAAATAGGTATTAACACAATGTGAAGCACCAAGAGACCAGGTTGGCTGAGATATCAACAAGCCCATAACACACACACACACACTAGCTGTAAATATAATGACCAGCAGACACGTTAACGCAGCGCAAGGAGAGCTCACAGTCAATGTACTAGGGGGCAAGTTCATCTCATATGCAAGATGAGCTCTAAGCAAGACCATCAGAACAGAACAAAACAAGGAAAAGAAAACCACCAAGACAGTAACTTTCTACCTGCAACCCAAACTAAACCCAACTCTATACAGTTGTTGGACTCATTTTCTACACATGTATGCAGGGTTTTTCCTGGCTCAGAATGGGCCTTTGGGGGGTGACTTTGCGTGACAGTAAAGCCCCTTTTCCACTGCATAGTACCAGCTCGACTCGGCTCAACTTGCCTTTGTTTGGTTTTCCATTGCATAAAAGTTGTACCTGTACATGCTTCCAGGTACCCCCCCCGCCCCCAATATCACCTCCGTCGAGGTTCCAAGTGAGCTGAGGTGAAACTAAAATGTGAAAACTGAATTGGTCAGAGAGAATCATCACTATTCACTGCATCATCATTGTGCGCGCCAGATAGAGGCAAGCACCACAAAGTTTTATATTTTATAGTTTTTGTATATAATTTCAGCACTAAATCCACTTCTGAGAAGTTTTGAGGCGAGAAATCAACTGTGCAGATTTAGAATATTGACAGTTCTATGAGAAGTGATGGCGGAACAAAATTTTGCTTCAAAGTTTTCTGAGTTGAGGAACTCCGCAAGTGGCGGCGGGGGAAGCCTGCGGCAACACGTGGGAGGAGCTTGCGAGGTCGGCCTGACGCCTGCTCACAGAGCCCTCTGCTCCCGCCGTCACACAGACCGCAAACAACGGCAGAGGAAAACACAGCTGGAAGGTTTTCATGCCGCTTATCTGTTTTACATTCTGAGGAATGTTGAAACGTTTTAACTTAAATAAAGAGAAAGCTGTGTGGATCACTGGTGTGTGTGTGTGTGTGTGTGTGTGTGTGTCACATTGAACTTTACGTCGTGGCAGTTGTGTGTGGCATTGCTACGACGACCAACTACATGGAGGGGTACTATTTCTGGGTACTATCTGCAATGGAAAACGGAGTACGGCCAAACCGAGTTGAGCAGAGACGAGTCGAGCTGGTACTGGAAAAGCGCCATAAGTATGGCCGGTATGTGTACAGTAAAGGCAATGAGTTACCTTATGACCAAAATATATGTATTTTTCCTTGTAATTTCTGACCAACTGATAAACAATATATCTCCACAACCTGGAGGAGTAAAGGTATAAGAGTAAAGTATAATGTTAGTATAATAAATTTACAGGTTACACTTGATTTGGATAATTTGCTTACGGATAGTTTATTAGTTGAGATTCAGCTGTTGCACTAATAAAACCTTTCTGATATTAGCCTACACTGTGGTTAAGGTTTGATCAGTGCCAATGTTTGTATATTCATTATAATTTCAGATCATAGTAGGCTAAAGGCTACTATAGCTTACCATTAGTAGCTTAATATTAATTCTAGTTGGACAAAACAGTAGTTAAATTTCATTGGGTTGTTTAGTCATTCAATTATTGTGCAAGACAAATGCTTGCACAATAATTGATATATATTGGTGGTCAGTCTCTCATTTGTTTATGCAAAGTAGCCTACTAACTTGTCAATAATAATAACCGTGTATACAGAACGACAAGTTCAGCATTTCTAAAGTTTGCTGTAGTGCCTCAACCTTATTTTAATGTCCCGCCTACTCCTGGCTGTGATTGGTTGGTTCGCAAAAAGTGACTTTGATGAGCCTGATGCACACAGCTGCACGAAATGCTCCTGATCTCCCTGCGGAGATACTACTACTTCATGCGTAAAAAAACAAAAAAAACAATGAGAGGAGAGGTGACTGCTGGAAGTCAAGACGTCATATTTAAAGGAGACCTATTATACTTCTTTTCCAGTCCTATATTGTAGTTCTGTGACTCCTTTATGGCAGCTTTGCATGATTCAAAATTTTTTTTCTTAAACTGATTCTTCTTGTAGGCCTTCATTTCAGCCTCTGTCTGGTCAAGCTGTAGATGCTCCTGTCTCTTTAAGGCCCCCTCTCTCAAAGCCAACTGTCTTCTGATTGGCCAAGACCTGAAACATGTTACCAGGCTGTTGTTGTTGTTGCTGGGGGGGGGGGGGGGGGGGGGGGGCAGGCAGACTGAGCCCTGCCCTTAGTGTGGGAGCACATGCCCATATATGGAACACCGGCTCTTATTACCTAGAAGGGAGCCGTTGGTAGAAAAAGCAGTTCAAAACTGAGCGTTGAGAACAGGAGGAAACCCTGAGGTTTTTGCTCACAGGGATTTCTTATAAATGCTTTAACCTCATTATTTTAAAATTTGGCCATGTTTAACATGAACATCCAACATTATAACATTGTAGATAAGTCATAAAATGAGGAAAAGTATAATAGGTCTCCTTTAAGTTTATGTTCTGCTAGCTCAACAGTTGTTTGATAAATGGCTATTAAATCACATTAGGATTTCCCTTTGGCACTAGCCAAAGCCTCTTTGGGGGGTGCCAAAAAATTTCTCTATGCAGGACAAACCCTGCATGTATGTATAAAAGAAAACATGTTCAAATCCCACCAACTACACAACCGATCCCTACCTGGGTCTTCCCCGCTAAGTTAGCCTCCCCCTAAGGTTACAAGGGGCTCTCCTCGTAACAGTGGTCGCCACTTGCTACGCTGAGGCCAGACGCTGACCTGACCCAGGGCTCTCTTGACGGATAAAGCAATCATGACAGGACAGCCACACGACACGCAGCTTTGCCAGCTCTTCACGCAGAGGACAAAAACACAACACACCCGGGGCTCACCAACAGGTACCTATCGGCTAATCACCGCACACACTGCTGAACTGCCGGTGTTCTGACGATATATGCTGCCTTGTCGAAAAATGCTACCGTAGCGCAAAACAAGTCTATCGAGTCGCTCTGCCCTATCGAAAAAAGCTACCTTATGTCTTCCCTTTTCTAATCCCATAGTTATGACTCTCACAGTATTATATAAATTTAATGCTCTGTATTTGTATAGCGCCTTTCTAGTCTTTGACCACTCAAAGCGCTTTTACACTACATCTGCATTCACACACATCCATACACTGGTGGAACAGCCATTATGACATCTTCTGTTTTTTTGATTACATTGTAACATAATTTCAGGGGTACCGTATTCTGATATCCCCTAATCAAATAATGCTCCCACTACGCCAAGCAGCCTATCTCGATAGGTAGCATAAATCGACAGAACACCGGTCCGGTCAAACTAACTGCCCCACAACGTCAGTTCACCCTGCTTCATATCCACTCGCAATGTAGGCTTATTTATAAAATAAATAAATTAATGAAAACTAAGGATATTTACTCTTTCATTTTAGTTAGTTTGCCAGGATACATACATAATCAAATATAGTATAAACTAAGACGAACCGGAGAACCACTCACACTAAACTTGCACGTTTTCTAGAAATTTACAAAAAATAAAATATATAGTTCTTTATTCCTTTGATACCTTATCACCAAGGTGCGAGTATATACTATGAAGTTTGCATCACAGTTTTCCTTTAGATGCTTCCTATAGTCTTTTATGTTGTGTCTGTGAATTGAGTGGTATCAGTTGGAAACTGTCACACACACACATTTGAACAGCCTCTCTTCATCCCCAGGACTAGCAAAATATGGAAGTTTACATACAGTTTTCACAACAGCGGCATATTTGATGTGTGGTAATGTTGCCCTGAAAAATGCTTCTGAAAAAGAAGCAAGGTGAACACTTTCTCTCACAGCAGCTCTGGTCATTGAAGCACACAGACAGGGTAGAATTGTCTTTGCCATTTTTCTCAAATGTTAAGAACAGGTTCTAGCGTTTAAAAGGTGACAACTGGACCTTTTTAGCAGCTGGTTAAACTAGGGTGTAATGATTAACAGTAAAGAAAGATTTGAAATTAACTGGGCTTACCGTGAGTAATCATAATTAAGGACAAAATATCTTCATCAGCTAAAAACACTGATGGGAGCCTGGGAAATTTTTGTTGAACACAATAATTGGAGCGAACATCTGAGTCGATCAACATAAGGTTTAAATGCACCCTTGCTGCTGCAATTATGATAAAAATATGAAATAGTCTTTAGGATATTCTTTGGTTAATCAAGGGTGCTCTGGAATAAGAAGATTCTTGTGAAGACTTACCTCTTTTTTACAAGGTCACACGGCTATACCACATGATTACACAGATTTATTATTCTGTTACTCTAAAAAAAGAAAAAAAGACCTTGACGAGAGCAGAGAGGACAGGACTACTGTTGTTAGAGGGAACTTTAGCATGAATACCATTAACCTGGTTTGCTCACGGTCCAAATATATACCCTTATTTCTCTAAGAGTCATAGAGATGATGTGTCTCACTAGATATGGCGGACTAGTTTACTTCCCATATCTATTGACACACTCTGATGTCAGTGAATGGCAGCAGAGATACCTTTCATTTTCAGCTCCCCCACCTAGGGGCATTATTACATCTCAGTCTGCTATCAGAGTAGAGCCTTTTGGAGCCCCAGTATATACAGGAAGTGCACATTATGCATTACAACACATGCTTCAACACGTTAACACAGTCAAAGAAGATTTGTATTGCCAGAATGCCCCGCTGAGAAATGCAAAAGAGCCGTTTACTGTGCTGCAGCCTGTTTAGCAGCTAGCTGACAAGCAGGAAAATTAAGCCGGAGTAGTCTAGAGACAACTGGGAGAATTGGGGCTCTACCCGTGCCTCAATGTGTAGTTTGCATTAACCAATTTATCATTCCAAGAAGAAAAACAACATGGTGACTAACAGACAAAGCACACAGATCTCCAACACCTGGTCACTTACCCCACCATGAGTTCACGCCCAATCAGAAAACAATAAATGTACCTGGCATTCATTCATTTGCAATGAATGCCGTCAACAAGTAGCATCCCACCATGACAGCATCAGCATGGTGCAAAAAGCCAGTGCCCGGAGCAACAAGTTGAAGTTGAACAGAAGTCATCTTAATGCATATTAACAAGAATCTCCTGTAGATACGGTCCGGTTACCATGACTTAAGAAAAAAAACCAAAGCTAAACTAATAGCTGGGCATAGCGAGACTTTATCTGAAGCAGCACCCCCACCCCGACATTTTCACACATAGAATCAACAAGGCCGCTGTGGTAACTGTGGGCGTTTTTCTCATTATTAGCTACTGGCTACTGCAATTTCAATGCAATCAAACTTTACAAGAAACTGTTCAGTGGGAGAAATATTCCGCTTTTGGTGTGAAATGTACCATCTATCCTTTTTTTAAATGTGTAATAAATCTTCTGACAACCATTCTTTTGGGACTTTCCCAAAATAAAAAGTTACAGAGCCAATATAAATGAATTATCTCAGATATTTGTGATTGGTTTGCTTTGTCAATGCAAAACTTATTGCTTATAACTATCAACAATGATTACATGCTTGACCTGGGAACCTTTGAGCTTCACTAGGGATCACAGGCAGGCTGTGTTGATGTGAGGAGCAAAAAAACCCAACTCTTCTGTCAACCTCTGAACAATTGTCATCTGCAGCAGCTGTTCTTACTAAAATTAAATATTTATACACTGAAAAAGGCTAAGCTGCAGGACCTTTTGTTAAAAAAATGTAGCTGGACACATTTTTTAGTACTGTGGTAGAAATGTTCAGTCAAACCTTTCAACAAGGTACTGAAGTTTAAGAGAGTTATTTAGCACCAACTAAAAATCTTTCTTCGGACCTACGGTGGTTTCACTTATTTTAGAAGATACTTTATTTATTTTAAAGTGAAACCACTTCTGACCTACAGTGGTTTCACTTATTGCCTTGCTGCAGTGGTGTGCAGGTGGACTCCAGTACCCTGTGACATCACTAATAAGTGCTGCTACTGGTTTATTTCTGACCACACCTAACCACCGAGGTTTAGGGGTGAAACAATCTTGAAACCTTTAACCAAAGAGGGCAGCAAAATTCTGCTGAAATGGATTTTTTAGGTTGGCAATGTTACCCAATTTCAACCAAAAAGTACGTTAGTTCAAAGCCCTAAAATAACATGTCCCCAGAATTTACATTCAGTATTTGACCCACTTCATAAAAGACCAAAGAGTTTAATGTTGACTACGATACTTAATCTCTGACAAAAGCATCTATCAATTAAAGCTTTAAAACAGCAAAGGAGGAAGTGAGGAGAGAGAAAGAACAAGAGACAAAAAGGACATTCTAAGAAACTAGGGGGATAAAGTGAAATCCCATTTTACAATACCTCTAGAGCAAGAGCTGTTTTGTCATAGGCGCATGGCACTCGTTTCTGGATGGCTTTTGCCATGACGGGGCCATTCTGCATGGACGGTAGAGGGGTGATAACTGCTCCAGGTGTTCCAGGGGGCAATGGCGAAGGTGTCTGGGGCTGGGCATAGGCGTGGACGAGGGCATGGGAGGGCTCGGGGATCCCATAGCTATTGGAGTTGCGAGATCCATGGGAAGACTGGCCAGCATGAGGTGAAGGTCGTACCAATTTCTCCACATAGGGCACAGGGATCATCCCAACACGTCCCTCTTTACTCTTGGCACTCCACCACTGCTCCTCAGGCTTCTCCAGGATGATAAGGATCTCCCCCTTCTTGAAAGGAAGGTCCTCTGCATCGCTGCCAGTGAAGTCGTACAGAGTCCGCACATACTCCAGGTTCTCCTCTGGGCCACCTATGGGCTGGATAGGACAACTCCCAGTGCTTGGGTACCTTGAGAGATTATAATAATGAGGCAAAAGACATCAGGGACAGGTTCTCTCTCCAGCATCACATGCATTTCTTTTTTTTCCTTTTTTTTTTTTTTTTTAAATGGTGTTAAATATAAGCTGAGGTTAGATCAAAGGGGCCATTTTACATTTGTGCCTCTTCAAGGAACACTTACAAATGAATGCTTACTAATGCAGTGTATACAAGCAGTTGGCAAAAAGGCTTACATAAAAAATAAAAATAAAATAAAACTTTATATCCATCTTACAGCCAATGTCTTGGAGAAAGATATACATAATGACAACAACAAAAAACAAACACTCATCTGTGCTTAAATAGCTGAATGTATTATCTAGTTAAGAGTTACAGCTGTATGTAAGCAAGCATTGCTATTAGAGTACACAAACTGCAAACTTTACCAGCATCTTCGCTGGTGATTGTTTATTTTTTTCCCAACTTGGTGTGTTGGGACACCACCATAGACTTACTAAAAACAGTAACGGAAGTGTGGCGATAGTGCAACCAGTTTCAAATTTGACAAAGTAGATGCTTTGTAACATATCTGCCAGGGAATGCAGTCTGAGTGAAAGTGGGTTAGTTTTGGTAAAAATAGACATCCCAGTTGACCTACATTAGCCACTTTGGCATATGAAGCCTTTGCATGATGTTTATTTTACTCATGGTGTACATCATGGTAATCAGTGAGTATTGTGGTGAATTTCCTACCTGGGGGCTGGCTCTATCAGCGTGGTTGTATCCAGGTAGTGGATTTTGTAGAACTCCAGGAGAGCGGGGAGGTGCTCAAACTCTTGGTCGCCTATCTTAAACCTCTTGCTGGGCAAAGAATTGATGATATAGTGAGACACTTTGGAGTTTTCAGATACTGACAGCACGTAGTCGCCGGGGCAGGTCGACGAGTCTCGAACAAGAAACATGCCATGTCTCTGTCCTTGTAACCTATTCTGTGCCTCTTGTCGTGACACGGGTCCAAAATACCAAGAGGACCGATCGTGTGAATCAAACCGAGCACTTGACATTTCTATTCAAAAATAAGTTAATATCGGCCTACAAATAAGAAGAAAGAAAATTACAAAACAGACTAGATAATAACTTAAAACGTGTGATCGTGTTGGGGATTGCCCAATCACAGCGAATTGGAGGATTTGTAAGATGCAGGGCAGGGCATTCGCCGCCCTGAGAGGTTTTCGAGTGATTTCTGCACAAACGCCGCAGGCTCCGTAGACCTCGGATTTAAAAAATACAATACATCAACAACCTTGCGTTTTCAGAGACAGGCTGCGACTGGCTTGATCCAACTTTGGAGCATAATGTGTTCCCTGTGTTCACCAGTCAAGGGCTGCGTGATTGTTTTAGCGGCCAAAATAGAAAAAAATAATTCAAACTTAGCACAGACAAACGACGGACACAGAAGCAACAAATGATCAATGAAGCTTCCCTTTTTCGTTCCGCCTTCCGAGAAAACACCAGTCTTCTCTTGTTGTAATGTTTCTCCTCCAGTCACTGTCAGTTACGAGAACGGAAAAGGTGGCCTCAGTTTTTCATCTGTTAAATCCGCATGTCTTCTAAAGGCTGCCAGTGGCCGCGGGTCGGAAACGAAATGATTAGTTTGTATCTTCTTGATCTTATGGTAAGGCACACGTCATGGAAATGCGTTTTTGAATCCCCTTTCTCGAGTCGGAGCAGAGTTTTGAGGCAGCACGGCAAAAAAATGGCGGCCCGCAACACGTCTTCACACAAAAAAATATTTCACAGCAGCGGCTTGTCTCCAGCGCGTGCATCTCAGGAGCTCGTACGTTATATTGTAGCTTCCGCGTGCATTCCAGACTGCTCACGAGGGATCCCGGCTTAACGATTCTATATTTTATACTTTCCCTTATTTCTGCTCGTCCCCCCCCTCACCCGAGCCACCAGAAGTGCGAGTACGAGACCGAAAAATGGCGACAGGAGGGCAGGTCCCGCTTTCTAGCTGCACGTCACTGTTGCCTGGAGGGAGGAGGGAGGGAGGGAGGAGGAAGGGGGTGGGCGGGTGACGACGACACGGACAGCCCCCCCCCCCCCCCCCCCCATGAAGAGAGCAAGGTGTCAATCATGTTTCCATGACACAGCTACAGAACATTTTGTATGACAAACTAGATGGCAGTGGTGTCATCTTCTATGTCTTCATTGTACTATTTGTCTTTTTCTCATTTGGAGCAATGTGTAAGGGCAGTTTTTTTAAATGTAAAAAAAAAAGTTGATATTCATTACATTAACTCATTACATTAACTCAAGTATATAAGTATTATCAGCAAAATACATAATATAGAAGTATCAAAAGTACTGAGTATGCTGACAAACAAACAGCTCCTGTGAGTTTCGCATTTTCATATACTATATTATTGGACTGAGGCATTATGTGCAAGTAGCATTTTTGCTGTTGTATTTGATAGGGTGTTCTTTTGAACTACTTTATACTTAATCTACAACCGTTTTCTATATTAATCTGCAAAATAAGTATTAACTATAGATCTCAACGAAATATAATGGAGTAAAAAGTACATTTGCATTTAAAATGTAGTAAAGTAAAGTGAAGTATAAAGCATAAATATATAGCATAAAATAAGTATTGTACTTAGTTACTTTCCGCCAATGTAAACGACTATAGACATTTCAAAATGAAGGCCATTCGTGATGTTAAGGTCATACAGCCAAGATCACTGGGCTTCCTCAAGAGTGCTCCCTGAGCAGCATAAAAAGAGTTGAATTTTACTATTATAATGATAAATGAGTGACTTCGGATTTAATGCTTATATCTGATGATAGTCATCTCACCCAAATCAATCGTCTCAGATGGGTTCCCTGAAGTCTGGCCTTTTAATCGAGTACATGCTCTAATGTGAATCTTATTTGTAGCCTATTATGTATGTCTGTAGCTTTCTGGTGGTTCATGAGTAGTTTGAACAGTGAAGTACAGTATATTTGCTCAGTCAACGGTTATTTCACGCCACCAATAAAATGTTGTACATATTTCCCTATTTTCATTTCCTGTTGTTCTCCAGCTTCCTCTCCTTTTAATCTCATAATAAGTATTATCTGGCATAGAACTGTGACACATCGATTTAGAACTCCCACACAATATGCTGAAAGGGAGAGAGTGAATTTAAATGCAGGGGGGCAGTGCCTCAAAAGAAGTCTTAATAAAGAAAATGAAAGAATGTGTTAGAAAACACTCACTAAGCATGACAAGCCGTCCACTGTGGCAGGACAACTTCTGCTCATTAATGAAAGTAAAATATATAAAGAGGTAGTTCTGTTCCTCTGGTTATTGAGGTTTCAGTGGCCGTGCCTCATGAGGCTGCAGCTGGCACAAAGCAGCTCTCATCACTGCAGCACTGTCTGAATGTTAATAGATTTGCTCCCACTGGGTCTTAATGGCTAATGCCTGCCAATTCCCACATTTCCACAAAGACGCAGTGATGCAACAAATTGGAAAGAAAAAACAAACAAGGCTTCTTCCTCCTCAGAAGCACAAGTTAAAAAAATGTTGATATTAAAGGACACATATTGTTTAACTATTGATTTAAACCTTTATTTTAGCCATATAGTCTGGTAAGAATAAGGTAATGACAGACATTCAGTAAGATGTATTTTTAGGGAGGTTATAATTTTGACATAATAATTGCAAATTCCATGCTGAATATAAATAAAATAAAATAAAATAACAATTTCCATGAGAATTTCCATTTTGGAAATGAGGCTAAAACACATCCCTTTGTGTAACCTGCTGTCAGACATTTGTAGGTTTTGATTGAATGGATGCTCACTGAGGAGTTTCTTCAGAAACACCACCATCTAGTGGATGCATGCAAGATCAAATGTCTTGTCTTATTTAAACATTAGTTTAATAATTAGTTAATTACTTTTTCACTTATTTTAGACTGTTTAGACTGTTGCAGGGTGATGCAATGTTATAGAAACTGACAGACAAAGAGCTGTCAAGCACAACCTGTAGCCTTTAGCACATGTGCCTGAGAACAAATGCATACAATGACACCTTGACAACGCCTGCCAAGGGAGATTATCTTGCTCACTCCTCTGATTTTACAGAAACTTCTAGGAGCAAAATCAGTGGCCCTCGGGCACAGTATTGCTATTCCTACCAGTGGCTATGACTGCTGTATTAAGAATTTGCCTTAAGGCCTGGGCTGTATGAGGGAACTACCATTGTGATAGGTTCAAATCACCAATAGAAAATACATGACCTTTTAGAAATTGCAATGATACATTTATCTGCATGTAAAACCATTTTCTTGTTTGCAATTTTACGTTACTGTACCTCAATGTGAAATATTTTTCCATTAAAGCAATGGATTTTGTTGTACATGTATCTACTCAAACACAACAATGACCATTATGTTAGGCTTTCTTTATAAATTATTCTGTATTTTGTGGAAAAAAGGATAAATGAATAGCCTTGATCATGGCTATCAATGGTAGCATATTTTAACTTATAATTCCCCTACTCACAACACCTTGGCATTACACACATATAAACTGTACAAGGCACATGACAGTTGAAGAACGTCATTGGAAAGGTAGCCATAATGGATTTGTAAATGTGGACGTTGAGCTTTAAACTGTGTTGCAGAGTGGTCATTTAAGCCTGCTGGCTGAGCCAGCCATCCCCTTAGTCTATTATTGTTGAGACTAATGGTAAAGTCAGAGTTTGTTGTATGAGATGTTGCTGACAAAGTGCACATATAATTTCAGATAATATGGGCATTGCGTCAATTAATATAGGAGAGCTGGCATTAAGAGGTGCAGTTTTAGACATTGTTTACTGTGGAGCCTTAACCAGAAGTGAATTCAGTCATTCATTTTGCCTCTGGTAAATAGACATGAGTATTCAAGTATTAACACACCGGATTACTGTATAATCATTTGATTACGAATGGATATTTATTAAAGGTTATAGAGGTGGAGTATACTAAGCCAGGATGGTGCCGGGAATTGTCTGCCCCGCCTGATTTTTGGCAGTTCTTAACCTGCCCAACATTGTTGCACAACTCCAAGCTAAATTTTGATTCATGTTATGAAATTAGTGCTTTTAAATTTGTTGACTT
Organism: Micropterus salmoides; assembly: GCF_014851395.1. Taxonomy (NCBI): domain Eukaryota; kingdom Metazoa; phylum Chordata; class Actinopteri; order Centrarchiformes; family Centrarchidae; genus Micropterus; species Micropterus salmoides. The sequence continues at coordinate 20,483,548 of NW_024041151.1, read as the reverse complement.
TTGCATGGCTGTGTACCATCTCGCTGCTAAATGTTTACATGATGCTGAGGGGGATGAATTCACCACTAAAAATATACAATGAGGTAATTTATTAGGGTTCAAACAGCATTTGTGTCAGTTTATTGTGTTTGTTTCTGTGAATTAGTATTTGTTCGCTGCTTCAGCTCAAATTCCCATGAGCTGGAATAAGCTAGTTGGACCAATAACTGGCAATGATGTCCATGTGCTTCCACAGAAATATGAGCCCAATCAGCCAGATGGTGATGCTGTAATTAAGGCTCAAAACTTACATTTTTGACAGGCCACACCCCTTGCACTGTAAATCTGATTGACTTGAAAGTTAACGTCCAACTCAGTGTGCTCTATAAAAAAGCTGAACTTTTTTGAAAAACATAATGTTAACATCTTCTACTACATGATAGCTCCAACTGCTCACACATTTTCAGTGGTCCATCACTGGACCAAGCTTATCAAAAGTTGTATAAACCTTGTTGATATCTAATTTCACTTTCAAGATGGTGACCAGAGAACTTTTTAAAGGGGCGTGGCTCAACACATAAATAAAACTTAACAACCTTTGGGACAATCATAACAAAACTCACATATCATATAAGTGCCTTAATACTCTTAATTCACATTATGCAACTAAATAATATATCATATCACACACTTCTGATTTAAAGATATTTACCCTATATTTACATTGTCTTAAGACAATTTATTAGAGTTTTGTATTTTTGTGTTTAGTTGTACATTACATACTGACACTGCCACACAATGTAAATACAAACTAATACAAAACAGGCCTGAGAAATAAGCCAGGTCATTTTTTCTGTCTCATTAATTGCATGTGCTTTTAGAGACTTAACTTTGGTTGTTTGCACTGATCATTTCTAGAAATTTTGAATACTAAGCTTTTAAGTGACAGGTAACTTTTTTGAAGAGGATAATAAAAAAAACACACAAAAGAAGAAAAAAAAAAGTCCTGCGCCCTACAAATTCAGCTAACCAGTCACACTGTAAATTTGCTTGGAAATTATCCTAAAGAAACGCACCTGCTGACCCCTATATTCAGCTACGGTTTGTTATCTTGAGACCACGAGAAACAACAGTCGTTATCTCAAGATCATTAGCCCGTTATCACAGGAAACGGAGTAAAAAAATATTTGAATCAATGGTCGCTTAGAGTCAATGGTCGCTTCATTTCCGTAAAATACAACATTTCTGCAATCATATTAGCAGAATTACAACAAATGTGCAGTGAGAGCTACACTAAAACTAAAATAAGCAGCCAGTTTTAAGTTAGAGGTGTTGAACTTTAATAGTTTAAATGTCATAAAATGCACTGTTTGGTAAAAATAAATAAATAAATAAATAAATTTACCGTTCTCAGTACAAAACTAGATCTGAGACATTCTTTCCTCTTCTTTTTGTGTGCAAAATGAAATGCTTTTTTAAGTCTATAGACTTCATTTTTGTTTTTATCTTCTTATATAACCTGTCCTTCATTAGTAAATGTATGTTCCCACTGACGTAATATAGCCATTTAAAAAACATCAAATGAGAGAACATAAATAGTTCATATGGAATTTATTCCATAGAGTACACTCAGTTTTTGTGATTAAGGTTTTTCAGAACAGCCAGAGAAGCCCAAGTCCTGAGATGGATGTAGGTGAAGCTGTGGTAGTTTTGATCATGTCACTGCACCATTCTTTTGAAACGGTCTCTCTGCACAGCCCGGGTCCTCCTCTGTCTTTCTGCAATGGTGGAGCTGAGGCTCTGTTTGAGGGCTGGGAGGACCACCCCAGACTGAGAGGGTCCAGACCTGGGAAAGGAAACATAAGTCGATTTAACTGAGAGGCTCAATTTGGCTTTCTGACACGAGTAGGATACTAAAAAGCCTCTGTATTTGTTAAAGGAGCAGTAAATGCTGTATTATGGAGGTTTAAGCAACCTGTTGCATAGAGTCAAAGGGGGAGAAGGATTCACATACCCCCTTTCTGGAAATGTTTG
>NW_024041151.1:17726310-17746035 GCF_014851395.1 Micropterus salmoides | reverse complement strand
GATGTTACAGTGGACAGATTACTGCTGTGCACTGATTAATAACAGTGTGTCAGCTGGTTGATACTAATTTCTTCATCTACATGGACTAAATCTTTAAAAAAAAAAGTGATCAGAAGTTTAACTTCATAAACACATTTACTATGCAAACCTTGCTCCTAAAATAAAGTACAAGCAGACACTATTGTGGAATATTAACACAATTTTGAAACTAAGGTGGAATATTTTATTTCTTTTTGGAATTAAGTTAGTATGGTTTATAAGGTAATATTAGAAAACCACCAGCTTAAACCATCTCTGTGTTTTGTTTATGGTATCACCTGTTGGATTAATTTTTTATATGCACAGGAACAACTTTGACAACAATAGTAATACTTCTGATGATGTCTCTCCCTAGGCCATGACATTTGATTTAGCATGTATAAGCAGTATATAAACAATTAATACATCATTACTGAACACTGAAATAAGCAGATGTCTTTAATTTTGTCAACAAGTTGTCTGTAACTCCTCCTGTGATGCTTCCACAACTGGCGTATAAATAGACTGAATATAATACAATTATATGTCAAGTATCTCTTCATTTTGATATTAATATTTAGTAAAATAAAGTAAAGTATAAAGTATTTCATTAATATATGTATTAATTAAATGTATACAGTATTTTTTAATTTCACTGTCATGGCAACTGAGCAAACATGAATGCAGCTGAAAGCTCCAGGAGGAATATAGAGATTCAAGCATTTTTACTATTAAACTGGCCTACAATTATTGTGTGTAAAAACATGTAATGAAGATTTTATAAACACCGTAAGGGCTTGTTTATGTGTGTTATCATATATCATTAAATATGAGTATCAATCATGAATTTTTTATACACCAATTATGGATAATTCACAGGAGGAGTTACATCCAGTTGATATACAGTTGAATACAATAATAAAGATCTTAAAATGTCATTATCTTCTTACAATTACATCATAGTGTGTTATAAACAATTCATTCATTGTTTATACTTATTAAGAATAATTAGGGGGTTGTTAAAAACATAGAGTTACGGACAATTTTTTTTGTCAAAATTCAACAATAATATTTAGCCAAACACAAATTGGCTGCCTGTCAAAGCAGCTGGTAAAATGATCAGCAACCTTGACAGTTTTTTTAGTTATTTAGCAACTGACTGCTGTTAATTCCATGTACAGCAACATTTTGTCAGCCCAAAGTATTAATCACCTCAGTCTGAGTGATGGAACTCTCCAGCTGGGTAATCTGACCCAGAACTGTGTCCTGGTTGGACAGAATGTAGTTCATCTCCTTCGTAATCTTCTCCTGTCAAATAAACAGCAAAAACACACCAGACAGCTTAACTGTTACACACAGCCTTAAATTTTCAAATTTCAAAATTCTTTCACTCAATAATTAAACTATAAAGTTTGAGAAAAGAAGTGTTGACATAATTCATATGAAATGTTAATGTATGTTTTTCAGAACTATCATATATACAAACCTTCAATTTTGCTGGACATTTAGAGATACCCAGTCCAGACCATGTCAGTTTCAGAGTCGTACCTTCAGGCTTGGTATGCGTGGGCCACTGGCAGGATTTTGTGTCCAGTGTGGACACGCCGCAGTTTGCAGAGAGGGCAGAGCAGCCGCTGACAAGACCTACAATAGAACTGTAGTTTCTCCTGGTCATGCTCCGGACAGGTCAGAACCTGAGGACAGGAGCCAAATTAAATCTGAACTTATTTATCTGAAGCATATTTTACCTCAAGGGAGAAAGAGTTCATCAGTATGAGGATATGAAGCATCTCAGTGTCTTCTGTTTAGGCAAAGGAAGGAAACTCTTTATCCAACAGAAGTCTGAGCAAATGTAAGGGTATTATACAGTTTTACAATCAAGGCTGATACCACTCTCCAATACTGCAGCCTTCATAGAGGCTTTACTAGTTTTAACTAATGTGTTTTTTGTGCTTTATACATAATTTCTAAAGCTTTGCCGATTCAGTTAAATAACTTATAAGCCATTAGTTTGCTTGTAAAAATCATCCTCCTTTCAGTGTGTTGCTTTATATTTTTAGCTAGCTCATTAATTCATCAGGAATACCCTCCAAGTTCTGTGGAGAAACTGGACCAAATCCATTTATTAACCACTTACAACTAAACGAATATAAATATATACCCTTTATTAATAACTTCCTACCTTTTATACTGCAGGATTACTGGCTTATTAGAAAGTGAGGAAACCATGAGTATTTTATTAGTATTTAACCAACATTTATAAGTGCATTATTAACACAGAAAGAATCACAACACCAATCAAGGAGATATTTTTCACAACCTAGCAACCCTAAAAATGTTTTATGGTTGGCTTATAATGATCTATAAAGCATAAGTTAAGGATCTATTAACATTAATTAAGCTATCAGTTATGACTTCCTTATTACGGGTGCAGTGTTAAGAAGTTGTACCAAAGGTTTTCAAAAGTGGTATGAAAAGGATGTTTATGATATCTTGTAATTAAATACATAGATGTGTTTAATGTCCCAATGTCTTACCTTTGGTCTGAAGTTGAGTGGGGTTGAATATGTTCATGTTGTGCCCGTGGTGTCCCCCATGGGTGATACAGCTTGAAGCACTCATTACAGAAATTGGACCTGCAGTCAGCGCAGCCCTTGGTGGCCTCCAGAGCTTGAGGAGCTTACAGAACTGGCACATCACAGCCACACTGCCCAGACTTACTGTGTGTCTGTACCTGGTGGTGGTGTGGAGGGACAGCAGCAAGGAAAGGAACAATAGAAAGTTTGCTTTAGCCTTTAGTCACATGGCTTGTTCTGTTAACTTTAACTTTAACTTTGTATCAAGACATAAATAACTAAATAAAGATGTCATCAAAAACATTAAACAATGTGAACATTAAAAAGTCTAACCAAAGTCAAATGAAAGGTTGCAAAAATGAAATGGCAAACTATGAGAGAGTGACACATACAGTATTGAATAGGTTTTAAAGCTGCTAGCCGATGGAAGCAAATAGTCAGCCATGGTAGCTACAGTGTGTTGCAGTGCATGCTCTGCAGGATTCTGCAATAGCTCAGCAGCTGCTGAATAATTATTTTCAGAATTGGACCCACACCTTCTGTTTTTCAGGCCCAAGTCATCTATTCATGTACGTTTAGTTCCAAGCATCATGAGAACTGAAGGACAATTCATTGGGTAGGTATTTTATGCATATCTTTGCATTTTTTCATTGTTTTGGTTGAAGAGTGTGTCCATATGTGCCTGTACCTCTCCACTATACGCTCTAAGGTGAGGTTGCGCAGACAGTCAGTAAGGCCCTTCTCTCCCAGCTCCACATCTCGGCCGCAGGGGCCACAGGGGAACATCATCACCAGGGGTGGGCCCTCCTTACGGCGTCGCCCTGGATAGGTCCCATATCCCGGAGAACGGGGCATGGATGGCGAAGGTGGGTGAGGACCTTGAGCCAAAAAGAAAGGCAGTTATGAGCGGAGGGAAACAGAAAATGACGTGACAATGACATGATCTCTTATGCCAACATTAATATTGCATATTGATCATTGTCTGACATCAAATCAGTGGAAAGGTTGAAGGTCTGTTTTCTTTTCACTGCATGTCAAAATGCAATCCAAAGCAAAAGCCTCTGTATAATCCTTAAAGAAGAATCTTTTATCCACACACAACATAGATATTCTTTTCTCTTACCCTAAACAGATTAAATTGATATAAAGAGGTATTTCAAACCTGCCCGCAGCACGCGGTCAATAGGTCGCTGCTCAGCCTTAGGTGTAGGCCTGCGGGCCTGACGGGGTGAGCGGGTGTTGGGTGTGGAGGCTGGGGAGTTTGGCTCTGGGGGAAGTTCTGGAAGAGGGTAGCCGTTTGCCACTAAAACCTCCGAGGCACACATGAGGCAGATACTGTGCTGGCATGGCAGGACCACAGGCTGTTTGACTATGTCCTTACACACAGGACAATGCAGCTCACGCTCCAGGCTCTTCATGTTAGACTGTCAGAGGCAAAGGAATGTGGGGTTATAATCTGCAAAGTTTGCTGAACATTATTTCATCATTCTTGCTGAAAAATTGGTTGACTTTTTCTAAGCCAGAATTAGTTTGTGTTATTACACCTTCAGGACAACATGTAAGAGAATTTAACAAACAGAAAAATGTGCACAATTAAGCGGATTTAAATAAAGTAAAATATGAAGGTAGTTTCAAATCATCTGACCACGCACTGTACTTGACAGTTTTCAATCCCCGGCATTATGGACAGATTTCATGCAGTACCAAAAAGTATTGAGGTTTCATACCCAGCCCTACTTGCAGGTGTACCACGGAGTATGCATAGTGTCGTAGGACATAAAGAGACTGACCTGAGAGAGCGACAGGGAAATGTGAAAAGCTGTCCCAAACAGGCGACATCTTCATCATTCTTGTTAAATATGGATAAAGACCAGGCATTAAATATTTAACCGCTGCACAGAGTGCATCCCTTATATAGCAGCCCTACATATGAACATGAGCTCTTTAGCCAGTATGTTTTTCTAACACTGAGATGGTCCAGTATTTTTCTGCATTTTTGACATATTTTCTACTCAACACACTAAGGAGTAGTCTACATACTGATCATCAGGTAATGTAATTGGTTTCACCACATAATCTTTAGATTATTGGATTTGTTTATTTGTATATAGAGGAGTGCTACACAAGTATACCTCACTGCTACCTGCAGTCTACTTTACCACAGTGGTCAGAAGTGTGTGTGTGTGTGGTGGGGTGAAAAAGCTGCACCTATGGAGCAGTTAGTGTGTCATGGTACTGCTGAAGGACATGGATTTGACACAAAAGGACACACTGGCTGTTGCAGAAACCTGTGAATTTACAGCTATTGTCTGTCTAACCACAAGACTACCCTGCTTCATAAATTATGAGATACTTAAAGGGATCTGTTCCTTTATCCAATTCCCTGAACTGCTATGTGATTATTAATCCGTGTTTGTGTTCAGTCGGGATATGTTATTGCAGCACAGGAGATATTACAGTCAGTAATCAGTCATTTTGCTCAGGATGGCCTGCTTTCTTTTGCTTCATGGATGCCCTTGACACACAGCCTCAACCTCCTGCCCAAACTGCTGCAGGGCCAGCGACAGTACATCTGCATCACTGACATTATGAGTTAACTTCAAAAACCAGGACAAGACAAACTGACTGACTGTGCTGCATAGGGGGGTTGGGGATTTTGTCACCGGGATGTGATGTGATGCAGCGTCGGGACAGTTCAACACAGCACACCATAAACCACTAATTGTTTCTGGGGTGTGTGGATGCAGAATCAGAAGGGATTAACCAGGTAATCATAAATTCCTGCATGAAGGCTGAGAAGTCACACAATATTAAAGGCCTACAGCAGCATATGGTGATTGATGAAAGAACCAATATCCCCAGTTTAAATAGTCAAATAGAACAAAACAGCTGCAGACACGTTTCCCAGGTGAGACAGAAATAGGCTGCTGCAAAAACCCATACTGAAGCACTGCACTGGAGTTCATTAAAATAACCTACTTTCTCCCTTAGTACACGCCAGTCTCAATGTCAAGTCCGGCCTGCCTTTCTTCCTCCAATAGCAATTTACCCTGTCGCAATTTCAGGCTATTCCAGCCGGCTATACACACCAAGCCATAATGTGGGCCTGTTGTAACAACCTCACATGAATAGTGCGCACTGCTAATGCTGAGACCGGCGTGGTGAAGGCGTAAAACGGGCGATGCGATAGCGCATCCTTACCTTCACCTGGAATCTAGGCGCCATGGCAGCAGACTACGTGTATATTTCCAGCATCAAGGGAGCGCTGTCTCTTGAAAAGAGGGGAGGGGTTTGAGGCGTCGCATCGCGAGCCGGTAAGATGGGGTCTGGAGGAAAGGACTAACTGATTCGACAGCATCGAAAGATTTTTTTACCACAACTGTTTAAAGTGGTAGGCCTATGTGCTAGGCCTATAATATGTGCACAAACCTCTGGTCAGTCCGCAATGCTTTATTGTAACCATCTCTGCAAATGACTTATAGGGCCTATGTTGGTCGACGCTGCAAGCAGCACCCACACACTTTTAATCCCTAGCCCTCAGCATCAACCGAAGGTCCTGCATCACGTTTCTATGGAAACGACCATCCCGCGAGCCCCCAAAAAGAAACGTGCCATCTCAGTCTGCACCCACATTGTTTTTTCATTTGGTCATGTTTTAAACACACATGTATCTAATCAAAGAAAGAGAATATTTGCTTCCGGATCTGAAGAGCAATTTTGCTCGAGTCTAATGAGGCTACCGAGACATTTCAGGACCACCATTAGACGAGGGTTAGTCTGGAGCATCAAAGAAACATGACTAACATTCTACAATTTGTTTTCTACAGATTGAGGATTGCCAATAGGCTATAAGAGATGTAGGCTATTTCTTTTTATTTCAATTGCAATTTGATCTGGAAAACATTTGCCGGCCCATACAGAAATGGTCGGCAGGTGAAACACGGAGACGTGCCATCCAGACCGTAATTTGGTTCTCCAGTTAAAAATACAGTCATACATTACAAAAATAAAATTCGCTAATCTGTTTATAACCTACAACCAGCAACAATACAAACACAGACATATGCTATACTCACGCTGATACGGACCAGTGCTTCCATCGTTGATGTGGCTGTTTTTAAATCCATCTCTGCCATTTTAAGAAAATAGCGACCTCCTGTTTTCATCATCTGGATATAAATCGCGATGTGTCTAGACCACACGCCACACAGTACATATTAAATTATCAAATATGTGCAGCCTTCTTGATAATAAAATTGTTGCTGGTTTACCGTTATAAATTCTTCGTTTTTTTAAAAATTATTTTTCAAAAGACTCTCGATGTGGACATTTTTACGCACGCAAAAAAGGGCTGATAACCATCACCTTCTGGGTATTTTAAACAAGGAAGAAACCGATTTCTAAATGTGTCGTTAACGTCAATGTATATCCACACTAACAGATGTCTGTGGCTTTTATTCCTCACCCAGACATCCTGCCCCCCACCCTTCCCATCCCACTCCGGATGCCTTCCAATGATGTGGCTCACAGCAGGTTGGAAGCTTGATGTCATAAGAGGGGAAGGAGGTCTAAACCCTCCATTATAAAGTAAATGTGGATCTCTAATCAAGGACCAACATCTATAGGCTGTGTAGATGGTAAACGTTTTGGCCACTATGTTGGTCTATGCCTTGGGTTTAACTGTTAAACCAGAATGTCACTGGGATGTCTTGTTTCTTTATTTCTGTAAAAGTACTTATAAGTATTATTTACTTGACTAATACGCTGATAGCTAATACGCTAATAGCTGGTGGACATGAGGCTACTTTTAACTACTTCTTTAACAGGCATGTTGCTTGTTGAATCTGTAACAGTGGTTTAGGCCTATATGTAAAATCTTTATCTGCAATGTAAGGAGTGACTAAAGAGGTAAAATATTCATAGTGGAATAAAAAGTATAATTTATCCTTCTAAATGTAGGCTAGAGTCACAGTATTAAGTAGTTACACAGAAAATGGGAATACTCGAATCAAGTAGAGGCTTCTTTAAAAATGCTCTTGAGTGTACTACTTAAATGTAGTTACTTTGTTTTGTTTAATTATGTGCCCATAATGTCAGTTCTGACATCCTCACACCCACTTCTCCCTGAGGTGGGGACTAGTGATAATGGGGACATAATCCATAGTGGACAGAATGAGACCTAAATGCATGTCATGGAACAAACCTGTACGGTGTTGGGATCTCCCCTGACTTTGACTTTACTGCTCTACATTCTCCTAACACTTTTTATCATTCCCACTATTTACAATGTCAACATACTCTTGCCTGTTAGGACAAGCTGACATGGCATCACACTCACTAATGCTGTTGCTATTGTTTCATGGCAAGAACAAAAGTTGATTTGTGGATGAAAACGGTTCAACTTCTGTTCTTTTAGTTAAAGGTCATCAAGTTAGTTGATACTGAAAAGATCATCAAGTTAGTTGTTACTGAAAAGCAATTTTGTAATACAAAAATCCAAACAATTTCCCTTATGCTTAGATTTATTATTTTGTTGCCCCTTTTTATGCAGGATCGCAGGTCAGTCTTAAAAATCATCGGCATTCATTTTGTTTTCTCAACAAGAGAAGGGGGCTCAGGTATAACAAGGTCTTAAATTTAAATTGCAAAATTCTTAAAGATGTTCTCTTGCCTTGAACCTTCATTTATTAATCAGTTTTCATTGGTTAATTAATCTATCTATACATTTATGACTTATTCATAACGAGGTTGCATTTGTTTAAATAATTAAATAATTAGTCATTGTTATTACATACTACTGGAAAGTACTGAAAAATGTGATATAAAAAAATAATTCTGGCCTTGTCATCCCTGCTGGGTTTCCATCACACGTTACACTCATACTGATATGACTGTGAAAAAGATATTAAATTAAATTATACGGTATTAAAGCGGTCAGTCTTAAATGTTCTATGTAAGTTTCCTCCACAGTCCTAATTAACAAAAAAACTAAACAAGCAAGTAAGATTGGAACAAAATCACTTTTATTATTGTGATGTGAAACCGCAGGTCAGACGGTAGTGTGTTAATTTCCCTTCAATAGTGTTTACATTATACATACACATTAATTACAGGCATTATTATTTTGATGCTTTTTCTTCCATTGATGGCCTATAGGAGGGTCTCAAAGTTACCCCATGCATACAAGGCAACCAGTAGGGCGAACTCTTTAAAATCCACAAACCCATCCTCGTCCAGGTCCACACAGTTGAATATCTCTTCTTCACAGTCTTCCTGCATGGATGGAACACAAACATAAGTTTATGTGGTTATGTCATTAAGTCATCTGTTGCTCTCTATAATTAAAAAATGGAATAATGTAAAATATTCACCCACTGTCGCTCTGTCAAATTGTAGTAAGTAAAGTAAATAAAGGCTTTAGTACAATACCGATATAAAGAGTACTTTGACTACAACTGTTTTTCTTTCTCAAATCCATATTTTTAAATGCCCAAAATACTTTAAATGATTTAAGTTTCATAATCCTCAAACTAAACATGTAAACTTTTATAATGGATGTGCATATTTAATTAATTCTAGTGCTAAACTTTGCAGAAATGCCTCAGGTCTATGTCTATACTATGCCTTGCACTTTCCTTTTGCATTTTCTTAGTGACATCTCTGAACCATGTGACGTCAAGACAAACCCGTCATTAGTTATTGTAGTTTCTTGCAGTGATGCAGTGTTACAGAGCACAATGATTTCCTTACCGATGCCAAAGCCGGCAGTTCCCCTTCGAGGGAACTCGAACTGCGTCGGTGACGACACTATGGGAACGCCTCTGGGTGTGGCAGGGCTGAAATCATGAATGAAACTACTCCAATCCTATTGCCGTTGCTAGAACGGTAGCGTGTGACGGCGTAACTGGAGGCGTATATAAGCACGCCGGCACACTGGACACATTAGCTTTTTTCTGTTCAGCAGGCATTCTGGCATGTTTGAGACTACAAAAGAAGTACAACCACGAGAGGAAATTTCTTACCTGGAAGGAAGTCTGGCAGAGGAGATGGCTGGTGAGAAGTTCAGGCAGTTTGTTTCCCATTCCCGTGCTACATCACAGCTGGGGACACTCATGCCCTGTGTGTGGCTTGTCTGGGGATGCCGCATACCCAGGCAGCTCTCGAGGGGGCTGCATGCGGCCATTGCGAGGCCCTGCCCCTGAGGGTGCTGAGGTCCCGTGCGGCTCTCTTTTCCCGAAGACGGCCGGATGTGCTCTCCCTGTGGCTCGGGCCCTGCGGTCGCTAAGGCGACGCGGCAGCTTCGGTTATGGGGCTCCCAGCGTGACATCTCCGAGGGCATTGGGACTGCCGAGGCTTTTTCCCGTTCCTCGTATACTGGCTCCGACATCTCTCTTCCCCGTTCAGGAGCCCGCTTCTCGGCTTCTCCCGCTCGAGGTATGAGTCCGGAGAGGCTCGCACGGTCTGATTCTGACAAGTTAGACGTGCGTCATGGAGGATGACTTTCGGGAGCTGGGCCGATGTCATCAGTCTCCGCCTTTAGTTCGCTATGACGAACTAAAGGCGGGCCGGCAGTAAACTAAATGGGCGTTTTCTGTGGCACCGCGTGCCGCCCCCGCACCGGTCCTTGCCATTCTTTCCTGGAATCATGGAATAAACCCTTCTCTGCACGACTGACTATTTTTCCCTCTGCTGGATTACAGCAATGTGACAGAGATTAAGCAGCGCGTCTACGGAGCGATGCCTCAGGTTGAGGAGGCATTAGCGAGCTACCTTTCTCCCACCTTAGCGTCATCCCTCAAGCCGCTGGTCTGACGGCTAAAGAGAGACAAGCTCAGCCCTCGTCTAGCTCCTACCGCCAGAGCCAGAAGCAAAGCGTTGCTTCCCGTCATCCCCTCAACCAATCTGGGACGCAAGGCAGCGCTCTCGCCCACAGCCCCCCGAGACGACGGATCTGAGGACTATCATTCAGTCTCGGCGGGCCCGGGGAAAGAGGTCCTGAGGTTTCGAGTAGGGGGCCCGCCTCGAGGGGTTGCAGCCAGAAGACGATCGGGCTCACACACCTTCGGTCACCGGCGAGTTTTCCCTGGCGGTCCTCCGCTTCAGGGTGCCACCAGGGACCTACGCATAACACCCCAAGGGCGGAGGCATGGCGGAGCCTTGCGAACATTTCCCCGTGGATCCTGTGCACCGTAGTGGATGCCTACAGGCTGCAGTTCCGGGCCCCCCCCCCTGGTCTGGACTGCGGGGCACGCGGAGCAGAGCACCGATGTTAATCAAGTGTATGGATGTAGCTCTGGCCCCGATGAGGCTCCAGGGCATCCACATATTGAACTACATCGACAACTGGCTCATTCTGGCCCAGTCTCGAGAGCTAGCGGTTCGGCATCGAGATGTCATCCTCGCCCACCTTCAGCGTTTGGGGCTGCGGCTCAACGCGAAGAAGAGCGTGCTGACGCCCGCCCAACGGACTACGTTCCTAGGGGTGGTGTGGGACTCAACGACTATGCGGGCCCACCTGTCTCCTGCACGCGTCGAGTCCATTTTTCCGCTCCGTCTGATACGGGTTACGAGCAGGTGCCTTCGTTCCCTGTCAGTATGGAGGAAACCGTGGTTCCTGTCCCAGGGTCCCGTGTTGCAAGAGGCTTCTGGCAGGAGCATCATTTCTCTTGGCACATAAATTGCCTGGAAATGGCAAAAAGGGGTTTTCTGCCCGCCCTCCGCGGTCACCACGTCCTTGTCAGGACCGACAATACAGCAGTGGTGGCCTATTTGAATCACCAGGTGGGTCTGCGCTCGCGCCCATTATGCAAGCTGGCACATCAGATCCTCCTGTGGTCCCAGCAGAGACTGCTGTTTCTCAGAGCGATGTATATCCCTGGGACCCAGAATCAGGCAGCAGACCTGCTGTCGAGACAGGGGCTGAGGCCCGGGGAATGCAGACTCCACCCCGAGTTGGTGGAGTTATTGTGCGAAAGGTTCGGCCCCACAGACGTGGACCTGTTTTGCATCTCGAGAGATTATGCACTGTCCACAGGACGGTGTCAGCCTACTATTAGTAGCCCCGTTTTGGCCGGCCCGAGTGTGGTTCTCGGACATAATATCACTCCTGGAGGGCCCGCCCTGACAGGTCCCTCTGAGGAAAGACCTGCTGTCCCAGGCGGGAGGCCGGGTCTTTCACCCGCACCCCACCCTGTGGCAGCTGTGGGTCTGGCACCTGAGGGGGCGCAGTTCCTGGAGGCGGGCCTGACGGCAGAAGCAGTCGAGGCGCTACTCAGCTCCAGAGTCCCGTCCACGAGAAGGATGTACGGCCTGAAGTGGAATGTGTTTGCCACCTGGTGCCCAAGGCTGGGCTCCCCGCTTCCAAACACACGATTAGTAACTGGATTTTTCAGACTATTCCCTGGCCTATCAGGTGCGCGGGTTACCTTCACCTATGGCCGTAAGGGCGCACTCTACTCGAGGCATGGCGGCCTCTAGGGCCCTCCTCGCAGGGGCTTCGCTCCAGGATTTGTGTGAGGCAGCTGGCTGGGCCACTCCTCACACTTTCATCCGGTTTTACAGTCTGGACCTTCCTTCTGCACCCGTGCACTCTCCTCTTAGTCGTGCTTACGGGTTACTGCACGCTGGGGGGCAGGCAGAGGCTTCGGCGTGGCATAGTGGGTATTCTCGTTCTGTCACGCTCTGCCGGTCAGCCATTCTTTGTGTTGCACTTTTGAGTTTAGTATCTGCCTTATAGTATGATGGGTTTTGGGGGTCTGTCTTGTCTGTCGTCTAGTGTTTGGTAACCCTTGCCATGTCTGTTACCCCAGTTATCCCTCTGCATGTCTGTCTCTGTTTTCCTGGTGGCCCGCCACACCTTGCCCCGCCTGGAGTGCCTTGCTTCATAACAAAAAGAGCTTGGCGTAACTGGAGGCGTGTTTATATACGCCTCCAGTTACGCCATCACACGCTACCGTTCTACCAACACCAATAGGATTGGAGTAGTTTCATTCATGATTTCAGCCCTGCCACGCCCAGAGGCGTTCCCATAGTGTCGTCACCGACGCAGTGTCTCGTTCCCCTTCTCGGGGAACAAGGGTTACATACGTAACCCAAGACATTCCTCCTTCAGTACATTTAAAAATTCTGCTTTGGTCAGTTTATTATTTTACCCTTGGCGTGACATGAAGACACTTCATTTCATCGTTTCCAAACCAGTTAAGGACTCGAGACTGCTCATTTTTAGAGCATAGAGGATCTAAATAGATAATAATGATATAATAACAGTAAACATGATCATCATCATCATCATCCTAATATTATATATCTTATTATATCAGGAGGAAGAGGAAAGAGAACAGGAATGCAGACTGACCACCAGCATAATTCTAAAAAGATCTGTATTCAAATATTGAGCATTTCTCTTAAGATTTTTACACACTTGTCAAAAGGTTAAGCAGCCTCACTGAAGCAAGTACCTCTAATCAGAAACCATGCAATTAAAGGGTATTTATCTAAACCCCTGCTGGTAGCAGTTTAACATACAATCAGCAACACTCTTCAAATATTAAACTTTGAGTTTAATTCTTAAAGAGACACTGTCCAAGCTATTTTATCTCAGCAAAACAGATATAAAGTTTACTGAAAAGGCATCGCCTGTATGCACTTATGCTCATTTTGCTCCACCGTGTTCCTACCGGTATTCAAAAGATTAGATAAGAAGACAGCCTGTGACTTTTAACTACAGGAGCATGTCGTAGACACTCCCCTGCTCTGCCACACCCTGGTGCTGAAAGTATCCTGTCCAGCAAGTTTTTGTGATTTAGATTTACATTTTAAATTGTGTTTGTCAATTCAGCTGTAGATAAATGTTTTTCCAAATTAGGAGATTAGAGTGCAAAGATAGGCAGTCAAACTGTATGTAGCCTACATAAAATTACATTGACAAGAATCTACATCCAGAGTGAGGTTACAGTTATTCAAAATTATTCTGTTTTTTTTTTTTATGGTTTGATGCACAATAGACATTGAGCACAACTCATCGCTACGACTGTAATTTGGTGTACAAGATCAATCCAATCATGACACAGCAGACATATAAAACAAAAGCAATTTGTGAGACACATTGCAATATTCTATGTTAAATTATGCTCTCCTGCATTCCCAGAGCTACACAGCATGTAGAAACTCAATGAAGGAAGCTCTCTGTGAGGGCATGAAGTGCAAACATCTGGGGAACAGTTAAAACATGCCAGTCAGATGTAGTCCAACAAAACACCTTCAAACATTTGTGCAGTTGGATTTGATTGGCTGTGACACAAACAGAACTGATCTGACTTAACCAAACAAGGAACATCATGCAAAGGTTGTTATTCTTAGGTACTTTTTGGGTATGGTGTATGGAATGAATCTGGTTAGGCAAGGAACATGCACTGTGTAGCCCAAATAAGCACCCTCATGAAGACTCACAAGACTCCTGACACCAGTCTGTGTTGGAATACTGAGATTTATTGAGTAAAAAGTAGTAAGTCCTGCTTTCAAAATCATACTTAAGTAAAAGCACAGAAGTATTTTGAGCAAAATGTAATGTTTGTAAAAGTACTCATTATGCACAAAGATCCATTTCAAAGTGTTAATTTATAAATGATATGACTGGATTATTGAAAATTCATTAACATTACATTACATTACATTACATTACATTAACATGTAAGCATAATTTTAATGTTGTAGTTAGTTGAGGTTGGGCTGATTCTAACTACTTGATATACTGTTGGGTTGTTTAAACTTTAAAAATGCATAAATGTTATTTAAACTGATCATGTGCTTTGTGTAAGAAATTAACCTTGTTCAAATTTAATACAAAGTACCTGTCACTCTCAGAAAATGTTGTGGAGTTAAAAGTACATTTCCCTTTTGGTACACACTAAAAAAAATTGGTGCTAAATAGCACTAATAGTGGTTCATTGGCTCGTAATCATAGGGGAACCAGTTTCGGTGCTATATAGCATCTATCTTTAAAGGTTCTATAAGGCACCTTTGTCAGATGGTACTATGTAGAACCATTAGGTTCCATATGCTCAAACAAAAATGGTGCTATATAGCACCCATTTTTAAAACACCTTTATAGCACATTTGTCAAATGGGGCTATTTAGAACCATTAGATGCTATAAATACATTTTGAGCTAGTGGGGCCCTTAAGTCATGCCAGATACTACCAGAGACAAGTCAATATGCTTTTAAATGACAACTTCATAATTTTAAAAGTGATGATAATCATTTGTTACCAAAACGTGGTACAAAAAATTCCAAATCCTGTACTAAATACTTACTGAGAAACAAAATTACCCTTTTAAAATCTTTTAATGTATTATTTCAACAGAAAGTAAATTCAGAGTTGACAAGTCAGGAAAAAAAACAAATAGATAAATGTATACACAACATCACAATATACTCCCCTTTTATAAATTACTGGAACTTGCTAATACAGTCCTGTAGTATCGTTCATTGTCAACAGCACAATAACATGTTTGTAAGTCCTTCAGGATTTCAAAAAGAGAAACTGGAAGAGGCCCAGTTCAGTGGAAGAGTCTGTGTTCTCTTCAACTGGCCATCCAGAAAGAGAGAATATTGAGTCCTACAGTCCACTCACAGATTAAGTTGTATACTCTTTTTACTGTGACAGGAAGTCCGACTGCATCCTTAATTTCAATACAACACACTCCAAAAAGGTCAGTGTCTTCTTCAGTCCTTTAGGATGCTGGTTTCCAAACAAAATATATGCACAGGAGGCCTAGTGCCATCAAGATGTCCTCGCTCTCTTCTGTGATAAACTGGCCATCCAATGTGAGCCAAATGTGGTCACACTGCATAGGATGACCTTACCTGAAGCCTTAACGCACCACCTTAGGTATTCAGATGCCAGGAGTGCTGGTCTAAGCATGGCTCTGGGGAAGAGAGGACAATAGCATTAACCATCTTATTTCACATTTATTAGTCATGATGTGTTCTTCACCAAATTTAATACCATTTCATATTTTTAATTAATGAGAGTTTTAGTATGTTATTACACAATGGATATTTTACAAGCATCGACCAGGTAAAGCAACACTGAACACACCTGGTTTAGTATAAAAATATCCATCCATCCATTAACTATACCCGCTTATGTTGTACAGGGCAGTGTAAAATGCCATAGGCTTAAGCCAATAATGGTAACTAGCAAGCTATAGCAGTTCTAAACCCCGTCATGTTGGATCAAGCTCAGCCTGGCTGAGAGGGAGTCTGGACTTTTATGGAGGGGCAGGAGCCACCCTGTAAACAAAAGGGGTGCGCTGGATTTATAAGACAAAACGAGTGTCATTAGGACCGGCCGTTCTGGTTTTGGTTAACAGGACAGACGACTGTAACGGTCCAACGTCACAGTTCTGTTTCTAGATTTCTGGCCACTCTCGCGCTCGCGCACTGCCAGCGTGAACCTGAGCTGCACCGCGCGCAGGGTTGCCGCCGGGCTACGTGCTCTCTTTTTATGTAGTGCCTGCTCTGCGTGCTCTGGTCAAATGTAGTTCCCGGTCAAAAACACACTTTAATGGCAAGTCCTTAATGGTGGTCTCTGTAAATACTATGTTATCATCAGGAAATATACATTCTTTAAGTGTTGTTGTTTCTTCAAAATACTAAAAAGAGCGTTTATAAAACCTCTTAAGAACCATACAGGGGCTGAGCTGGTTCTTTACATGGTAGCGGTGCTATATAGCACCTCAACCACTCAAAAGAACCGCTGAAGAACGTCTCGGGTTACGTATGTAACCCTGGTTCCCCGAGAAGGGGAACGAGACACTGCGTCAGTTACGGCACTATGGGAACGCTTCTAGGCGTAGCAGGTCTGAACGTGAATGAAATCACTGAAATCACTGTTGCTAGAAAGGTAAGGTGTGACGGAATAACCGGAGGAGTATAAAGCACACCTGTACACACTCATCATTAGCTTAAACTATGAAGCAGGCACTTCAGGCGGGGAGAGAGGTGCGTGTTCGAGTTCCCTCGAAGGGGAACCATACTGGGCTGAGCTGGTTTACATGGTAGCGGTGCTATATAGCACCTCAACCACTCCAAAGAACCGCTGAAGAACCGCTGAAGAACCACTGAAGAACCAAAAATCTTTGTGTGTACAGTATAAGTACAAAGTTGCATAATAATATGACATGTACATTGCATTTACCACTAACTTGTCCATTAGCCATGATGTTTAGCTAAAATAGAAGCTAACAGTTCAAGTGCATTACAATTTAAGTCCACAAGATGGCGCGCAAAGACCGTTCAGGTGTCTGTTCAAAAATTTGCAAAACACACAAGTTAGGGAGTCATTTTACACATACACACACAGAGTCAAATAGAGAGTTGTGTTATAATAAGTGGCTTGCATGCATGTTTACTAAAAGAGCTCAGTTAAAAAGGAAATAAGCAGAGGTGTGGATTCGAGTCACATGACTTGGACTCGAGTCAGACTGGAGTCACAAAAATGATGACTTTAGACTCAACTTGACAAAATCAAAGAAGACTTGCGACTCGACTTTGACTTGAAAAGCAATGACTCGTGACTTCACTTGGACTTAACACTCCCCATGCCCGAATATAAATTATGATATAAAAACTTGATCAAACGGCGTTATGCTATATTTACTGAATGTCATGGAATGGTAGGCTACTTCTACTAAGTGTATTGAAATATTAAAGAATCTAAACGTTAATAAAATAAATACTTAGAATCATTTATTACCATTGATAAACCCCACATATTATAGCGTTTAACCACGCAATTTTCTAAATTCCTCCACCTCACGGAGAAAAGAAAGGTCAGGTCGAAACAGTGTAGAGAGACTGCTGCAGCTGTTGCGTGAAGCTGCTTCCACCAATTATAAAAACAAGTTAATTAAGATAAAACGATTATAGCGCCGGGTGCTGTTTCAAAACGACACTCGTTTTGTTTTATAAATCCAGCGCACTCCTTTCCTTCACAGCTGAGGCTCTCATCCCTCCCTAAGAAGTGTGTTCAGTGTTGCTTTACCTGATCAGTTCTTGTAAAATCCACTGTGTCTGCGTCTTCTAACGTCATAGCAATTTATTAATTAAATGAAATGAAATGAAATGAAATGAAAATTAATTTACCACATTTATCTGACAGCTTTAGTTACTTACTTTTAAGATTAAGATTTTATGTAATGTCCCCTTATCACTACAAAAATATGATGATCATTATAATTAGCTCGATTTTGATCATCATCTATTTGTACATTAGTGCATCAGTAATAATAGCAATCCAATATTATAGTACATAATAACATAACACTGACAGGGCCCATTCCTCATAAAAAGTACATTGGATGATGATGTTTAAAGTACTGATAATAGGCTACTTTTGTACTTTTACTTCAGGAAGGTTTTGGATGCAGGACTTTCATTTGTTGTGGAGTGTTTGTATATTGCAGTTTTGCTACTTTTTCTTAGCCTAAGTAGCAGTACATTTTTAATCTTTGATATGCTCAGTCTGTTCATGAGCAAAGGATGAGGATATGATTAATTTAATCATTCAACATAAGCGGAAGAAGACCTTCTTAATGAAGAACAAAGGCAGCTTTCATATTATAATGTGCATGTTTAGCTATTTTAACGCACTCAGTTCCTCAGGAGACGCAGTGTCAGTTTGTAATGCCATGTTTCGCCCATGAGGGCCCACAATTCATTTATTAAAGCAACCAGTCCAAAGAGCTTTAATAAAGCATTTTCAAATAAGAGGAGGATGTGCTGAAATGGAATTTGTTTGTTTGCTGATTCTATGAAATAGAGCTATTAAACCACCCATAATAAGCAACGTTATGGAAGAGAGCATTATAGCACACTATGCACGTTTCTACATTAACAGAAATGTTAACAGTGATTTTTGCTGATTTAGCCTAAATCCAATCACTAGACTGCATGTATTACAAGTATCTCAGTCACTGAAGGAATATAGCCTATATCTTGTTTACTGAATTTATCTTTTAGTGTGTGTGGTCAACTGATTGGCTTTGCTGCTGACAACAGTGAGCTTCATTCATTATCTCCATCATATTTGTAGTCAGTAGGCCTAGTCCAGCAGGCTCTTCTTTGTTTGCAATAAATCCTTTATTTACTTTTTTCTTTGTTGTAACGACATCATTCAGCATTTGGCTACAAGGTAAGTCTACAAACACTCAAGAAATGGCTGAAGTGACTGGTCTTGGCTTGCACCATAAATGACACTTAGCTACTTATAGGCTTAGCACACAAAACATTTAATATATGACGTGACTAGTTGATTATTAGCCTAATTATGTTATAGTCGCATTTTCTCCTCTACAGCCTACACATGATTAATTAAGGTAAGTCTAGGCTCTATGTACACAGTAACAACAATCAATTCATAATATCATAATTGTTACTTCTACCGTTATTGGTGTAACAGTAAAACATATATAGGCTATTTGTAGATTTATTTACTTGTTTAACAACTCGACTGTAATGTTATTATTGAAGAAGTAATAAAAGTTAGTCCAGCAACTTCCAAGCCTAATGATTACAATGGTGTTACCGCCCATTACCGTCTGTGCAACCGCACTCAGTCGACAGGGTCCATTGTCTGTTTCTCGGCTTGACTCACACTGCACAACAGGCAGGGCGGTGCCTGACTATAAAACCTCTGTCTCTCTTATTCCGACCTCTGAACATTCCCAGCCTCTCTGCTGCAGACCGCGTCACAGCCCTGCACGGTAAGAACTAACTATACTGCTCTTGCTCGCACTGGGGTGGCTCTGTTAGGACTTTCAGAAACCCTATCAGCCCGCAGGTACAACCCGTTTGGTGTGGAAATGATAGTTTCCGATTATTTACTTTCAGCTGCCAATCAGTAAAAGTTTTCCTGAAGGGAAGCACGTGAGCATTAAAAAAGACTAAAAGTCTATTTCACACAATTTGTGTAATTTCTTCTGTTAAGAAGTTTTTCTATTTAGATCTTTTGCCATGTCTGTATTATCCTGTATTGTCCTAGGTATTGACTCCTTTTCTCTAAGTTTTGAACTCCCACAAAGACTAACTCTGTTAAAGAAATATATAAAGAGTTATATTTTTTTTTTT
>NW_024041151.1:17671810-17725810 GCF_014851395.1 Micropterus salmoides | reverse complement strand
AGCGTGTGTGGCGGCAACCAGGTAAGGAGTACAAAGACAAGTGTCTTGCCTACATTCAAGCATGGAGGTGGGAGTGTCATGGTCTGGGGCTGCATGTGTGCTGGGGAGCTACAGTTCATTGAGGGAACCATAAACCTGTGACATACTGAAACAGAGCACAATCCCCTCCCTTTGGAGACTGAGCCGCTGGGTAGTATTCCAATATGATAACGACCCCAAACACACCTCCAGGACAACCACTGCCTTGCTAAAGAAGCTGAGGGTGATGGACTGGCCAAGCATGTCTCCAGACCTAAACCCTATTGAGCATCTATGGGGCATCCTCAAACGGAAGGTACCCCACCTGCAAGGTCTCTACATCCATCAGATCCGTGATGTCATTATGGAGGAGTGGAAGAGGACTCCAGTGAACTCAATGCCCAAGAGGTTTAAGGCAGTGCTGGAAAATAATGGTGGCCAGACAAAATATTGACACTTTGGACCCAACTTGGACGTTTTTACTCACTTTTGTTGCCAGTGGTTTAGACATCAAAGGCTATGTGATGCAAATTTACAAGCTGTACACTCACTACTTTACATTGTAGCAGTTTCATTTCTTTAATGTTATATATATGATATAATCAAATATTTATATTATATGATATATTTATATAAAGGAAAAAAACAACGGCTCCTGGCTCTGGCTAAATCTACATCTGTCCACTGCAGTGGCACTATCTACAACCTGGAGTAAATTAGTGTATTAATATAATATTATAACATTCAATAAAAAGTCTAATGTTAATGTTAATATTATTCTATGTAGCTTATCACTAGTATAATAGTAATTCCAGTTACATCAATTTCTGTGGGTTGTTTTCATTAATTTAATCCCTGTGCAAGAAACATGCTCTACATTGGTCTCTAATGCTACAAACTTATATAATCAGTGTTCCACATTTGAAAGTGTGCTGTAGTACATCAGATAATTTTATTTATATCCGATAAACTATTCTCTGTGGGGTTAATAAATGATTCTAAGTATATATATTTTTTTATAAACATTAGAGTCATTAACACTTAGTATTCCTTAAGATTCAGCAAAAAAACTGTGGTGATAACCGCATTTGATCAATGTGCACAGCAAAGTGTCTGAAAAGGACCTGAGGTGACCTTTATTCGGCAGAACACATGTTGTAGGCTACCTGCCGAGATTTGCATCTGACATTTTTCTCAGCATATATGAGTGTTACCTTCATGCAATCCTTGGTAGGCATGCACAACTGGGCACAACACTTGCTCACTGGGATTTTTCCGGTGCTTCGGTGGTTAGTCTGATTACGTTTTGAACAATAAGGGGCAGGGCATTATGGTAGGTTGTAATTTGTAAAATTACTGGCAAAGTGCTCATACATCGTTTTTCTGGTTTGCATGTGTTACTGGCATATGCCAGAGCACTGTGTGGGCGTGGATAATGAGCAGACTGCAGTGCACACAGGGATGAGAGTTTCACACAGACACAGCACACTTTTTTGTTTAATTAAATCGCACCCAGGATGACAGAGCGATTCCAACTGTGATTAGATTAATCATCACATGAACAAATTCACCAAGCAGCAGGCAAAAGTGAAACCAAACAGGAAGGAAATACAATGACTGAGAATCAGTCACTATTTGTCCACTGCACATGATAACACGTAATGCAGTTTAGTCAACCAACCAGCATATCTTGTTCATTTTAAATCCAGTAGCTATCAAATTAGTTGTAGATCAGGAGAAACGCTACAGACAGCTCTGTATTTATGTCAGTTGTTGGGCTCACTGCAGTTACTATCTTCTGAAGACTCAGTTGTTTGCATGTAATTGTGCATGGGGTCATTGCATTACCTAAATATATAAATATAAATTCTTGATAATGCACACTTTGATGGTTTTCATATGTTCAAAAAAGGTATTGGCTGTTATATTATTGTTTATCCAAACAAAATGGCAATTTGTTTGTAGTTTTCAATATAAAACTTGTTGGAATGGTTTCAGTGTGTGTATCAGTACATTTTAATATTTTTCGGCACATTTTTACAATACCGTCCGTGATAATACTGATAACTGTGATTGTTTTGGTCACTATAATTATGATAAGAAATTTTTTTCATCCCTAATGCTGAAACAATTTCTATTACAGAGTGATTTTTGGCACAGAGTATTTACTGCACCAGTACCTGAAACCATTAAAATATTGCTTGTACTGGAAAACCTGCTAATAAATAATGTTCCTAACTAATCTAGGTCACTCTACATGGAAAGCAAATTAACCATTATAACGTAATACAATATCACAAATGGCCTGTAGCAAAAAATACATGCAATACGTGATTACGCACATCGTTTCTACTGAGGGTCAGGGTGAGAACTACTTCAATTGCAATATGTTTTGTGTTACCTCACAATACTTTGCATCCACTCAAAGTGGAAAATTGGAAGTAATATTTTGGAAAGGGGGTGTTGAGGTACCCTTGGGGGGCGTTTGTTGAAAGGAAAGTTTTAAGCCAAGTTTGCACCTAAGATTCATAACAACACAAGTTTAAACTTTCAACTACTTGCAAAGAAACTGTGGTCTGCAACATTTAAATCTGCCAGTTTATTCCACTGCGACTGGATGAGATGTGTGTATCATAACTCTTCTTTTCTTCAGTGTTTTTGTCAGCTACTTGTGGCGGAGCTCCGAGCTGCCTTCAAGGGAACGGGAAGCCAAAAGTATCATTTGTAAAATTTCAACCACATGGTGTTTACTGTGTAAACTCTGGCAATGGATGCTCTCTTTTTGGTATTACCGTGGAAATATTTATTTCTCTTAAAAGCGTCAGACTTCCCCTAAAAGCAACTTTACATCCAACATCCAGCACCTGATGCGAGACCAGCGAGTGCTGTGAATGTAATGCCAAATGCACATACTTCCCAAACAAAGAAACAAAGGAGGGAAGACTAAATCATCCCTGCATGTTGACTCAGCAGGGATGATACTAAATAAGTTGATCTAAAGGAGAAACATATCTGAAAGCAATAAAGAATGCCTTAGAGCCTAACTATTATATTTTTATATTTTGAATCGTCACCTGCCACCTGGATTTTGTGCTTCCCTTTATTTAAATATAAGCATTTCCACTATAAATTAGTGCAGAAAATTGGAGCAGACATTTTCACCAGAATGCAGGAAATTAAGTCTTTAATGCTTAAAATCTTCTGAAGGAGAACCCCCAGAACACCCACTTATTAAGTGCCCCATTCAAGAAAACTCTGGGTTCACACAGTTTCTGGGAGGAACTTCACTTATTAAATATGATTACTATTCACATAGCTTTTTTGTTCCCTGGGAAAGTAATAAATCCATTGTTTGTCATTCAATGAAGTGCTCTTTTCCATCCATCTTCAGCTGCTTATCCTGCGTACAGGGCCGAAGGAGCCAATCCCAGCTGGCAAACTCCACACAGAAAGGCCAAGGAAACTGGGGTCTGAACCCGCGACCTTCTTGCTTTGAGGCCACAGTGCTATCCAACTTCAAGAGATTATTAAAAGGGATAATTTGGGTCTTTTGATGTGGGCTTTTTTCATGTTTTTTAATAACATCAGTAATGACAATTATAATAATAATCAACAGTATTCAGGGGAAATAGTATCTACTATAGCAAACTACATCTTTTTTGATGGGGGGCCGTAAGGGACCTGGACAATGGACAGCACATTAGACAGTGAGGATGGCATTTCGTTTATTTGCATACTTGGTGTGGGGATAAATGCCAATTAACAAACTTGGAATAATTACTAATAAATGTCAGTCCTATGGTTTCTATTTTGCATTAGTCAAGAGTAAAGTAATCTTGACACAGAGAGAAGATAATTAATGTCTTGTCTTAAAATTATACTGAAACTGAGTATGGACTGGTCCCCACAGGTTGCTTCTGGAAAGCTGAGTTTCATTTGGTTCACATGCATATGAACAGATGTTTATAAAAAATGGTTGTATTTCACTCTCACTGCGCTGGAAGTGGCTGGCAAGCAAGACACAGATAGACCGAGATATCCACTGTCCAACTAGGTCAGCAAGACTGTCTTCAAACCAGTACTCTTAAGAAACATTGATGTCCATGTAAGCAATGATTTCATTTTCCAAGACAGATAATTTACAAATTTGAAATCAACCATTGGAAGTTTCATTCCATTCAGCTGTGTAAAGTTGTAAGCTGTGATCAATCACTGCTTACAACAATTAATAAAAAAAATGAATGCGGGGGATAATTTATTGTAATGCTGTTTTTTCTACTTCAGTATCTGCTAGGTGAACAAATAACGTGTTATCAACCAACTTCAAGAGATTAAGGGATAATTTGAGTCTTTTGATGTGGGGTTGTATACAAATGTGTATGTGTGAAAGCGTTAACAATTCTACTAAAATCTTGTTAATGTCAAGATTCGTGGTTGGGTGAGCAGGTTGGTGGACCCAAGTGCAGGACACAAGGCTGACAGGTACAGTTCAAAGGTTTAATTAAACAAAAGGCTCAGAGTGGCTGAGTCCAAATGAAACAAGGTAATCCAACAGAAAATCCCAAAATACACTGAAAGAAGCTGGGCGAACAAACAGGCTGAATACACCCACAAGATAACTAACAGAGCATATACCTGCTACAAACACTGCAATGGCCAGACAAAGCCTAAACAGAAACACCACGTATATATACACAGGGTTAACGAGCTGGGAGGAGGTACACAGGTGAGCGACATGAGGCTAACGAGACACAGGCAGGCTGAGAAAGCAGGGGAAAACGAGGGGAACAGACATGACACAGGTTACTGAACACATAGCAGATCAGAAACTAATAAAGACACAAGCAGACAGATCACAGACAGATGGTGATGGCGCATAGATAAGATGCTTGCCTTTGGTGTGGGAGACCTGGGTTCGATTCCCACTGTGAGACATGTGTCCTTGAGCAAGACACTTAATATAGCAATTGTAAGTTGCTTTGGATAAAAGCATGTAATCATGAAGAAATAGGACAACACTAAACACAGACATAGACTAGGTTACTAGACAATAGACAAGACAGAACCCCAATACCCAACAGACCAAAATAACAGACCAAAACTCAAGAGTGCAAAACATGGCATGGCTGACAGGCAGTCTGACAGTTAAAATGGCTGTTTTACAACATGATGAAGTGCTGAAAATATTGAGAATATAGTCTACAATAAAAAAAATATGTTGCTCCTATCCTATACATCCTATATACTTGGAGAGTAATAACCCTCCAACCCTTAAGCACTTGGAGAGTATTGACCAACTACTGCAGGCAACACACTGGCCAGGCATAAGTATATCATACACCCCGCTAGTGTTGTAGTACTTGAGAACGGTCTTGGTCTCGAGACCAAGTGCTGGAGGAGTTCAGTTATTCATGTAACTGCCCCCCCCCAGACACACAGTCTCAGCATTTCCACATGCAACTTAAAACTGGAAAACAAATAGATGGGCTTTACTAGGCATATCTTAGTTGGTAGTTCAAAATAATTTGGGGAAATGTTGGATCCCGTTGTTTAAACATAAAGAGAAGCAAAAGTAGTGTCAATACATTCATATGATAACATTTTTTACATTAAAAGAGGTCTAAATTATTTATGTTGCTGCTTCATGTACAGCATAGATTTCAAAAGCAGAAGGTAAATAAAACAAACATATACGTGACAGGCAGTGAAAAAAGTAATTTCAGGCATCAGGAAAAAAAGGGCTGGTGTGAACAATTTAGAAAGTTAGTGACTACAAATCGGAAAGTTGGGATAGGGGAGGTAGAAAATCAAGATACCGCATTCTCATGATGATGATGATGAGATGATGATGGTGTGTTGTGTGAGGATGGGCGTGAGACACTGGTGTGTGACCTAAGTTCAAAAATAAAGTAGTCAAAAAAAATTTGACTTTGACTGTGTGTATTATGATGTGACTTTTACATATCTTGTTTGGAAAAGATCTAATTGTATCTACCTGGGTGTTGTACCCATGTAAACCGTAGGTACAGGAAACACTGTTTTTTAAATTATTTGTATGTTTTAAATTTTTGTTACACTAGAGAAGTAACAACAGTCATGTTAGCCACATCACCTGTGATTCTCCTTGACTGACACTGTTGAAAGTGCCATCTGTTTTGTTTATTTTAAAATACAGTGTCCTTTACATACAGACATCATAAAGCAGTGTCAATAGCACTTGCAGGTTAACTTAGGAATGAACCTTAAATCGTCCAATGAATTTTGCTTTGTCTAGACATGATGTTTCCACCATCAATCTGGGAAAAACATAAAGAAAAAGAAAACGTCCATTAGCGGAAGGGGCTTTTCTATTAATGGTATTCACGTAAGTATTCGTGTAAGTTAAACAATATCACCCCACTAGGCAATGTTAGCTGTGTAAAATGGAGTGAAATAAGTCTGCTGTACTTGTTGACACGAACCTGCTCAGCTGCTCATTAGCACATTAGCCCAGCAACAATAACTGGTGACTTGTCGTTGTAGCAAACTAACGTTAGCTGTTGAATGCTGAGCTCAACGAAAACAGCCGAAAGGGAGACTGTGGTGTTTACACACAGCGAACATTTATTACTGTTGCCCACCTGCTTTCCAACGTAAATACCATGGACACCATGTCGCCGAAATCTGTGACCTGTCAGATTCTGTGACTACACCCAAACAACAATGTTTTCCTAACCTTAACCAAGTACTTTTGGTGCCTAAACCCAACCAAGTACTTTTGGTGCCCAAACCCAACCAAACTGCAACCACTTCACATTGTCAACAAAGCCTCTGGCGCTTAACTTCCCATTTGGGTCACAGAATCTGATAGGTCACACATTTTGGTGTCACACCAGGTGTCACAACAAGCTGTTTTCAGTGTCTCTCACACAGCCGTGTACGGGGCGCGTTGGTCGGCAGCAACTCCGACACAACTCTGCGTGTTCAGGAGAGCGACATTCAAACTCACTCCTCTGGCCTGTACTACGAAGCGGGGTAACTGGTTTATCCAGGTAACTTCAGGAGTAACTTCGTGACGTCGGGTGTACGTCCTTTTTATGAGAACGCGCACCAACTCCAATTAAGTTAACATTAGGTTAACACGGACTCAGCTAATCAACTTCTTATCCACCGTCAGTACCGTTTTAATTTGACTAATTCATGTGGGTAATTTCATATTAAATAAAATACATTATTTGAGCACAATATAATTTTGTATTGGATTAAACTTACCGTCTTACCACACAGTCCCAAGAAAATGGCGGTTAACTCCAGGGACAAGATCTGAGAAGCGGATGTGTCGACGTCAGAGTCAGAAGTTTGAGAAAGTAGCCAGAAACTCCCACCCCCTCCCTTCTGGGCTCCTTCCGAAGCCACGCCCCCAAAACACGTGAACGCAAATTGCCGACCGCGCAGGAGAACGAGGACAGTGTGACGAACGGAGAGCAGCGGCTCACATCAGGGGTAAGAAAACATCTAACTTTATCATTATGAAAATAAACAACTAACCCGGCTGTTAGTACTCACTATCAAGCTAGCATGTTATTATTGGATAGGTTTAAAAAGACAGAGTTTTAATCAGTAACGAGTTGGCTAGCTAACTGTTAGCAACAGGTAGCTGTGCTAACAGCTGCGGAAACACTGGGCAAAGCTAAAAACAGGCTGATACACATTTTCCCGTTTCCATCAGTTACACTACACAAACATGTATTTCGTGTTAGACTCATAACATATAGGTTGTTTTGCATGTTAGAGCTTCCATGGTGACAGCATTATTGTCTCTGATGAGGACTGCACCCCAGATCCAAGCACAAACCGGGACAGGACCGGGGTCGAGGCGAGGCAGAGGAGCGAGGGCTGCCAGGGTCAGAGGAAACAAGAGGCAGGAAAGGGAGGACGAGGTGCAAGCCGAGCAGCACATACCTGCGTCGAGCTTGACACTCCAACAACGGCTTATGAACCGGTATATCTATACATATATGTAACCCAGAATAGATAGTATACTGGGTTAAAAGAGTTATTATAAGTAAATTTGATATTAAAAGTCATGGAATATTGATGGTAAAAATATTGTGATGTATTTTGTTAAAACTGTTGTATGTTACACATGTTATTTGATAAATAACTAAAAGAGAATGTTTAGTTAAAAAAACATGTTATGACGAGTTAATGGGTTGTACATGCAACTTGTCTATCTGTGGTAATTGTGCTGGAGTCTTGGAGTTGGTTTTGATTGGGTGATTCGAATGGGCATGAGGAGAGTGCATGAGCAGGTGCGGGAGGGGCGAAGTGGTGTGTGTGGACAGAGACGAGGGAAAAAGAGTTCGGGGAACTGTGTTAGCTTTGCAGACGAAGTAAAGTGAGAAGTCTTAACTAACGTTCATACCAAGCTGTGGACTAATTTCGGGATTGTCTACTCGACATTCTGTGCTGGGATTATGTCTGCTAGTACGTGGGAAGTCGAAGAATCCACCGAGGAGTCTTGATTGACTGTTTCATGGGGTATGGAATGCTAGCTAAATAAAGTAGCACAGTAGGCTACATAGTACATTCATTGGAAAAGTGAACGGACAGTATATCTTCAGTTAGCTAGCAAAGCTAATCAAGTGGACTTATACAATGTTTTCAACGAGGAAACGCTGAGGAAAAACCAGATAGCGCTCTGAGCTACAAGGCTGCTCAGAGTTCCTCTGGCCACGTGGGAAAAGGACGCCGAAGGCTCATCTCTTTTGCTCCTGAGGAGTCTGTCCCCGCTCACGGGAATCGACGCTTCGCTCCAGTAGACAGTGACTGACGGTAGACCCATTCACAACAAACTCACAGAAGTGCACCAGTTACCAGGTACTCATTCCTTTTATTTCTCTGCTCATAAACTGAGTGAAACGACCATTTGGTTTTGGGTCTCAACGTACACGAGCCACGCATCAGGCCTGCATCGTTGTTTGAAGTGGTTTTGCCGGCTGTATGTGTGAGTGTTATAGTGTGGGCCCACTGATATTTGTTGCAGTTAAAGTGCATTTGTGGTGTGGTATTATCTTGTAACAGAACTACTGAATCACTGCAGATCTTGGGTGAAAGGAGGGATATTTGATTTATTGTATATTTCACCAATTGTTTATTTTGCATTTATTTTATTTAATATTTTTCTAAACAATAAGAGACCTTCTTTAATCATATACCAGAGTGGTGTTCGAGTATTTTATTTCAAAGCCAGTTATCATATTTGAGTTTCACATGTTGATTACAAGGGAAGCTAAGATAGTTGACGCTGGGTTTCAGTGTTGATATTAAGAAACAATAATCTAAAAGAACTCAGGGCCCTGCCCATACATACTTGCTAGAGGGTAGGAGCGCTACATATATATTTTAATATTAGTCTGTTATCTCCCAGTGTACCTGTCTCAGTTTCTCTGGTGTTTCCCCCTAAGCCCTTTCACTGTCAAAAATAAAGTGCTTTATAAATGTAATCCATCACTATTGTTATTTTTATTATTGTTTACTGATTACAACAACTAACTACAGCTCTGCTTCAGCCATCGGCTCATCTGTATTATGTACATTGACCTGGTGTGTAATGTGGACACAGAAGTCCTGTTAGAGAACAACAAACCCCTGTTCAATAAAAATATCTGATCATGTTGATGAATGTTCTGTCCATTTACACTGATCTTTCCCATTTGGGGTTCTAACAACTATATATTCCTTTACAGGCCAGAATCTGAGGACTGTGAACAACATCCAGACTACAGTGTTTCCATGCACCACACAAGGCTGATCTTCCAGATCCAGGACAGAGTAACAGACAGTTCAGTCAGGCAGCATACAGACAGTTTGTAGCGTGGCAGTGTGGAGCACTGTTTCTCTGTTAACATGCGAAAAGGTCTCAACCTGTTGAACAGTGACAGGTCCAGGATGGGCCTCTCACCGCCTGTCTTCTTCCTGACCAGTAAGTAGGGGGAGTAGAACACCTTATTCCTGAAGCTCCGCCCAGAGGGCAGTGTTCTGAGCCGAGGAGGAGAGCACAGTCTCCACAATCCCAGCGAAGGAGGGAGGGGTGGGGGAGAACTGCAGCCTGTGATCCCAGCAGATCAGGCTGTCCATCCATCTGTGCATCGAGCAGTTTGTTGCAACACACAGGTGGCTCACACAATGTGGGGAAGTGAGAAACAGCAGCTTCTTCAAAATCGCAAGAGAAGCTGTCTGTAGAGCGCAAGTATTTGCAGTTTACAAGAAACACAATTCTCCCCAGCGACACTGTCGCCTGCCATGCGTAACGTGTTGGCACACACTTGATGCCGTACATCACACATGTACAGCGCATAACACAGCCTGTCACACACCTCTGAGGAGGGACTGTGTCGGTGATGCCGTGGTCACGCACGAGCCCGCAGCCGGGGGCCATTACGGTCATTACGCTTCCTGTCTGCATGAAGCGTAATGACCGCTTCAAGGGCTCGTTTGACACAACCTGGCTTCTGTGAACCAAGTAGGAACCCCTGGACGAACAGAAGGACCGTGCCATTGATGCCGTGATTATGCACGAGCTCACAGCTGGGCACTGCCGGGGATAATGTCAACAGCATCACACACTGCCCGGCAGATTCCTTCGTCAGAAAAATACTGTACTGGGTGTGTGTATATGCTCTGTCCACACAAAACGAATGTCCGCTGTCGTGGACAGTTTCTGTGGGGAGGGGTGTGTGAAGGGACCTCTGATTGTGAACAGAATGTACTGCTTGTTGCTTTGAGCTTCAAGCTGCGGGTTAGCCACTTGGCTAATGGCAACCGGACTCACACAGTGTGGGAAATGTGTGCTTGGTGTGGCTGGTTCGACTGAAACAGGCACAGACAGCATTTGTTCAACAACTTCCACAAAAAGGAGAAACAACATTTCACACACAACTTTTTTTCGACCCATAGCTTACCAGTGGTCCGCTCTGACCGACGAGGGTCGGCCAGCAGCAATGAAACCAGTTGTTAAATGTCATTAGCCGCAGCTTGTGGAGCAACGTGTGCACTCCCTGGCCGGCTAATCCAGGCAGACCGCATGTGAGCGTCACGTTAGCTATCCGTTAGTTCACTGTTAGCTTGCCTCGTGAATGGGAAGAGTGGAGCCATCCAACTCCCGCTCTTCCGTCAACAGCAGACCGAGGGCTTCGTCCAGAGAGCAAGTGGACCGCCGCACCTCCTGAACGGCAAGTTATCCGGCCGGCACCGCCACTCTTCGAGGGGGAGAAGGGCACAGAACGGTCAGTGCGAACCGAGAGTGAGCGCTCGACTGCCGTGCTCCGGTCAAGGCACACCTCGCAGCGGGGGACGGAGATCACCCAGCACAATGTAGCCCGTGTGGCAGACGCCACGGTGTCCCCGCCCCGTTCTGGCCGGCTTGCTGGAAGACATCGTTCTTCTTGTTTTCCGGCTGGAAAGTCTTTTGCTCTTTAGACAAATCTTCTGCTCTTTAGACAGCTCAGTGCTGAAGAAAAATGGGAGCCGATGGCTGGGTCTCACCGTTGTGTATATATACAAGGTGCGGAGGCAGGAGAGGCCCACGCTGTGGGTGGGCGGAGAGTAAAATTGTCAGTGCCATGCAGGCGCGCGGAAGGGGTAAACCCAATAGCAATAGCCTTAGAGGGTGAAACCTATACGTAATAGAACCCTAAACTGCCCCTCCACGTATGTAACCATGGCAACTGACCTTCCTCTTTGTTTAATTACCTCATATCAAAGGATATTCTCATCTTCACACCCAGATGTGAATTGGTGAGAAATTCCAGAACACCAGAGGATGACAGCCCACATTCCTTTGTAGGAACAAGAATACTGTCTCCATATAACTTGCCTATTACCTTGTTTAATTAAATAATAATAATCAAATTTAACCAAGTTAGTATCGTATATCCTTCGTTTTTAGTTCTCTTTCTCCCTATGAATCAAATTCTCCCCACAATAGAACAACTCAATTGACATTGAACTCCACAACATTCTCATTGTTTGCATCATGTTTGTTTAGCCATTGTTTATTTCTTTGATGTATATTTAACCTCTTTTATATCCACCTTTTAGTTAGTTAATAAATGTCATAGTAATCACAGGAACTATGTGTGTGTATTTTTTAACTCCAGGTCACTGTAACGAAGGATTTACGCCTTCGAAATGAGATTGACTGATTTTATAGAAATGATTAAGCAATTACTACTAACTGATCACTAGGAATAATTGTGTAATTATTAAACCCATAACGTTACCTAGGGAGTCTGGAGCTCCTAGGCGAACTGAATCTCCGGTGGTGCCCGATAAACAAGGATTTATGAGTTGATATTTCTGAAATATTAATATTCATAATTTGTATTAAAAATCATACGTAGACATGCTACAACTTATAAAAGGAAGTAGGCCTAACATGCTCCAATACTGCTCACAAGGCTCACTTCTTCTGGTCCACTCATGTTCATGATGTTCATGGATAATCCTTTGCAAAAGTCTTTCCAATCGAATCGTATCAAAGCATTTGTTTTAGCTTATCTATAATTATGTTACATTATAGTTATGGAGACGTTAATTTAATAAGTTAATAAAATACAGTTCACATCTCAAATGTTCCTCCAACAGCCTATTTTTTGTGGTCTCACTGTCACACACTGTTGGCCTATGTTTATTATTGTCACAGCTGTGTATTCAGCTATGACAATATGACCACAAGTCTGTTGAGTTGTGATAGAGAGAAATTGAGTGCATCTGTTCACACTGATTTCAATAGCAGATAGCTTATTATAATGTCCACTGGTATCAATCTTAGTACTTTCCTGAAAACATGTTATTATATATCAAGCGTCCCTTATTTTTCTGCATTGAAGGTGTCACCCCTAGATTGTTTGGCTATGTTCAGGACTTTATTGAGGCACAGGGTTTACCACAACTCTAAGATGCAGCACCCAGAAATTAAAGTTGAAAGCATAGGAATCTATCTGAGATGAATAATAGCTTAGGTATTTAAGCCGAAGCATACTCCTAAACAGCTAAGGGCTCCAATCAAGCACAAAAGCAAATACTGTATGTGAAATCTGAGACTCCATGATAGATGTTTCACATTCCCAAAACCTTTATTGAAACTCAAAAGGCAAAATTCATGGTTATTGGATATTGTCATCATACTCACATGCCTTTTCTTTTGATGTCTTTTGACTAGTTTAGCACTTAAATTTGTTATTTTCTGTGACAATGAACATGTTAAATGTAAAGTTGAGGTCAAACCAGAAGCTAACTGGGATGAACATATAAAATCTTAACATCTTAAAATCTGTACATGCTAAATGTCACCTGTCCAGTATAAGCTTTACCCACTGTTCCCTGCACATATCTGAAGAAGGAAGGTATTGAATTAAAAGCCTCAAAATAACTGATGATGGCCTCGCTCAGGTTTCATCACTTTATTAATCTCAATGGTTCTGGTAAGACAGCAATAGTTTTATTCACCTTGCTGTGTGAGGATGTATATGACTATTTTCTGAATTACATGATGAAAAAGACATGGGATGGGAAGAATTACAGTTAGGATTATTCTGTTCTGTTAAAATTGATGGATCAGCATGCTAACATTACCAATTGAAGCTGAGCACTGACTTTCAATCATTCTTCCTTGGCTCCAAACCCTGGTGATATGGCTATGTAAATCTGTGTATCATCTGCGTAA
Source organism: Micropterus salmoides (assembly GCF_014851395.1). Taxonomy (NCBI): domain Eukaryota; kingdom Metazoa; phylum Chordata; class Actinopteri; order Centrarchiformes; family Centrarchidae; genus Micropterus; species Micropterus salmoides. Next base: position 17,712,084 of record NW_024041151.1, on the reverse strand, counting down.
TTATGGTGACATATTTTGTTGTTTTTTATAATCTGAGCCAGCATGTGGATGTTAAACGTTTGTTAGCTCAGATGTGTGATTACCTATAGACACAAAGTAATCATTGTCCTTTAAGTAGGATTCAAACCAGTTTAGTACTGTGCCAGAAAGTCCCACCCAGTTTTCAAGTCTGTGTAGTAATAGTCACGGCACTACACATTCTAAAAAACTTGTTGAACAACTTACAAACGTAAGTGGTGATTCCACCAAAAGTACCTTGGACTTTTTGTACCGGGATCTACTTTTCAAGGAACTGAAAGGTTACTTCAGCCCATTGTTGTGTGCATTTCCACTGCGGTCTAAAGACCTGCAAAGATTAATTAACCAGCTGACGTCCACCAGCGATGGACAGGCGTCCGCTTTACAGGAACAAAATGTATACACATATATGAACATCAGATTTGATTGGAATATAATGAAATACTATATGCTTGACTAGGGCTGTGCGATATGACTAAAATCTCATATCTCAATATAGGTAATTTTATAACCCAATTATTATATATATCCCGATACAGAAGATTTTTTGTAAATTCGATGAAATACTCCGAACTCATGATTTTTCTCTGCATCATAAAAGTGGGGTAAGCTATTCTGGAAAAATCTAACACCAGGACAAATAACGTCACCCTTATATAGAATGAACAACGACACAGCAAATAATGTAACTAATGTTAGCTAGATGGTGGGTTAGAAAACTGACACTACTTGCTCCTGCAAAGTAAAGGAGAATGAGACGGTCCCAGAGCAACACAGCGACTCTCCTGCTGCTATAGCTAATAGCACAACAACAACATGTCTTGGTGAACTAGAAAGTAACAAACCAATCTCAGAGGAGATTCAGGTTCAAGATGCTCACCATCCCCGCCATCGTCAGTCACATCCAATCCGAGGATTGGTTTGTTACGATAGTTCTGCGAGACGCATATTTCCACATCTCCATCCGTCCCTCTCACAGGAAGTTCCTGAGTTATGCAAACTGGTGCATCAGATCCTCCTGTGGTCCCAGCAGAGACTGCTGTCTCTCAGAGCGATGTATATCACTGGGACCCAGAATCAGGGAGCAGACCTGCTGTCAAGACAGGGGCTGAGGCCCGGGGAGTGGAGACTCCACCCCGAGGTGGTGGAGTTATTGTGCAAAAGGTTCAGCCCTATAGACGTGGACTTGTTTGCGTCTCAAGAGACTACGCACTGTCCACTGTGGTTCTCCCTCTCGCCCCCAGCCCCGCTAGGGCTGGATGCCATGGTGCAGACGTGGCCGAGGCCGCGTCTTTATGCTTTTCTGGAGCGGATCCATCAGGACGGTGTCAGCCTACTGCTTGTAGCACCGTTTTGGCCAACCCGAGTGTGCTTCTCGGACATAATATCGCTCCTGGAGGGCCCGCCCTGGCAGGTCCCTCTGAGGAGAGACGCCACAGGGCGGGGCGCAGTTCCTGGAGGTGGACCTGACGGCAGGAGCAGTCGAGACGGTACTCAGCTCCAGAGCCCCGTCCATGTTTGCCACCTGGTGTGGAGAACGGGCGGTGGACCCAATTACCTGCCCGGTGATTATGGTACTGGAGTTCCTCCAGGACTGTTTCTCTGCTGGCCTTTCCCCGTCCACGCTCAAGGTGTATGTGGCTGCCATTGCAGCGTTCCACGCCCCTCTGAGGGATAGGCCTCTGGGGAGGCTTCCACCGGTCGTGCGCTTCCTCCGTGGAGCCAGGAGGATGAGACCCGTGACTTGTTCCAGGGTTCCCACTTGGGACCTGGCAGTGGTTCTCAAAGCGTTTGGCTGGGGCCCCCTTCGAACCCCTGGAGTCGGCTGAGGCCAAGCACCTGACCCTTAAGATGGCCTTTCTCCTCGCTATCACCTCTCTGAGGAGGGTGGGGGATCTCCAGGCACTTTCGGTTTCTCCTCGATGTCTGGAGTTTGCCCCAGGGAGGGTCAGAGCCATCCTGCACCCCTGTCCAGGCTATGTCCCTAAGGTTCCGTCCAGTTTGGCAGGGTCCACGGTGCTGCAAGCGCTTCATCCCCCACCTCGTGACGGTGGAGGACGGGAGATTTCATCTGCTCTGCCCTGTCAGAGCGATGAGTATTTACACTCTGAGGTCTTCCCGGTGGAGGAAAGCAGACCAGTTGCTGGTGTGTTTCGGTGTGTTAGTATGTTCTCTTTTCTACTGTACTTTTCAAATGCAGAGTTGGAGTCATGCCATAACCATATACCTTTCACGAATGTACGCTGCTTGGACCATGCTGGCTGCCCTGGATTACATGCACATTGTCCACAGACCAGCCAGGAGAAAAGCTGATGACACAATTCAACATGTTGCATTACAAGTACATATTACATTTTACTCAATATATTTATAAGTGATGAGTCAAAAAACATATATAACAGTATGAGGAATACAGATAGATGGTGCCAATTTATTGTTTTAATTGCATTTTATGTGGAAATGCTAACTACTGTATAAGAGAACACTGTAAGGTATTGCAAACTTTTCACTAAGCTGATACTCCTTTCTGTATTGCCAGGTATGGCGAGGTGTACAACAAAAAGTCCAGGAAGTGGAGAGTGGGTACTCATTGAAGGTGGAGAAGGACTACATCGCGGACCTCCAGAGTGCTATCGTCCTACTCCGATGGTTGTCTGCTACTGAGGAGATGCCTAGAAGCAGCACCGTGAGACCTTATGATTCTCGTCAACATGGGGTTCTGTCAGGTGTCCCTGCCTTTACATGCACATGAAGGTTAATGACATTCCATTCTTAATCCGTAGGGTTTAATATGGAGTTGGCCCACTCTTCTGGGAAAGCTGCCCACAAGGTTTTTGTTCAATTTTTGACCATTCTTCTAGAAGTGCATTTGTGAGGTCAGGCATAGATGTTGGATGAGAAGGCCTGGCTCGCAGTCTCCGCTCTAATTCATCCCAAAGATGTTCTATCAGGTTAGGGTCAGGACTCTGTGCAGGCCAGTCAAGTTCTCCACACCAAACTGGCTAGCTGCGTAATACCCTTACAGTATAAAGTCACCCGCTTCTTCACTGGCTCTTTGTCTTACACTCTGCAGACTGTTTTGCACTCTGTAAGTTTGTCTGACCCTTTGCAAAGAATAAAACCCTTAAAAGACATCTGGATTGGAATCTTTATTTCAGAAGACTCACTAAAGGACAAATTTCCATTACACCAGAGAACACCAAGATTGGCAAATTCGCCTGTGGCGCCCTGTGCTCTTCACAGATGAAAGCAGGTTCACACTGAGCACATGTGACAGATGTGACAGAGTCTGGAGACGCCGTGGACAACGTTCTGCTGCCTGCAACATCCTCCACCATGACCGGTTTGGCGGTGGATTAGTAATGGTGTGGGGTGGCATTTCTTTGGGGGGCCGCACAGCCCTCCATGTGCTCGCCAGAGGTAGCCTGACTGCCATTAGGTACCGAGATGAGATCCTCAGACCCCTTGTGAGACCAAATGCTGGTGCGGTTGGCCCTGGGTTCCTCCTAATGCAAGACAATGCTAGACCTCATGTGGCTGGAGTGTGTCAGCAGTTCCTGCTAGAGGAAGACATTGATGCTATGGACTGGCCCGCCCGTTCCCCAGACCTGAATCCAATTGAGCACATCTGGGACATCATGTCTCGCTCCATCCACCAACGCCACGTTGCACCACAGACTGTCCAGGAGTTGCTTTAGTCCAGGTCTGGGAGGAGATCCCTCAGGAGACCATCCACCACCTCATCAGGAGCATGCCCATCTAGGATGTGTTATTTTAGAGTTCCCTTTTATTTTTTTGAGCAGTGTATTTAGTGGACAAGCAGGCAGAGGAATTACTGGGGGAACAGACACAAGCAAACAGATAAGAGGAATAAAAATAAACTAATACAGACACAGGCAGACAGATCACCAAGAACTACAACCAACAGGGAAAACAGACTAAAGCTGGGATTAAACAGAACTTGTAAATGAACAAGGAAATACACAAGGCTAAACAGATAACACAAGACCTGAGGGCTGTTTCACAAAACCAGGATAGCGGATTAAGCCGGGATTTTCCTGATATCCTGGCTGAATGAAGCCTTGACTCAGTTTCACAAAAGCAGTAGCACATAAGTTACCATGGCGATTTATTCTGTGCAGCTAGCCTGCTCCAGACCAGGCTAACAGCCAGGCTTAGCTAATCCTGTTGCCTTACCTGTTCAGTCAGTGGTCACGCTGATCAGAAACCAAAGTGTTTTTTTCAGTCATTCCATGTTCTTATGTAGGCCTATGTGTTTTGCACATTTTTCAGTAGCCTGTATTAAAATTGCAGTTTGTGGTTACAAGATTTCATAATTGAAGAAGATGCATTCACCATACTTTGCACACAAAGAGCATCAGGTTTATGTGGAATGAAAGCACTTGTAAAGAATAAATGAGAAATAAAAGAAAAAGTAACACGGATACAGCAATAAACCAGCAAAAGAAAGTGTGGCAGCCTATAGTGGATCGACTGAATGTGTGAGAAGCTTAAAATATCACAGCTCTTAACTGAAAGTGTCATAATTATAATGTTATATTGTGCCTTAAAGTGAGCCCGGACATTATGTGTCACTCAAGTAACTCACACACACTATGTAGGATTCCTATATCTTTTTATAATACTCTCAAATTATAGTCCCACTTCAATAAGGAGGCTATATTGTAAACCAGGGGTATTCATTTAGATTTCAAAGAGGTCTAGTTAGAGTAAAATTCCTGAAGCAAAGGTCCGGAACATCAAAACGACGAACTTGCGTTATCATTCAGTACTATAACCTATAATTGTATCAACACATGTTTTTAGTCAACAACGGACTGTCAGATCAAATAATATTTCAGTCAGTTTTCACATCAAACTGGAGGGATAATAAATAATAACTATTCAAATAATAAATTCTAAATTTAAGTAAACTAAAGTGCCTAATTTTTAGAAAAAATGTAATAAAAAGTGTAGCTTGAAGTGATGAAGTGTAGTCTTAACCAATTTTATAATAAACACTCAACACATCATAAAAAATGAACAGCTGTAATGCCTCCTCTTCTCTTTCATTTCCTCTTACAGACCTACCACTTTCCTACTTTCTGTTGTTCAGTGAGCTCCAGCTAGCATATTGGAGATCTATGAGATATTCTGGTTTTGAACTGCCCGTGGGAGGAATGTACATGTAAAAATCTGTACATTCTTGATTAAAAGTCATGTGAAATCTCTTTTATCTTTCGTCTCCTCAATTCGGGTGTGTTTCCAAAACGTCTCTGGTGAATCTCGCAGACTCGACTCACAAGCATCGGTATGCACAGATTTGATTGGCTGAGCAGCGTCACATGAGACGATTGGAGCACATGCGATTGGTCTGTGAGTTTTCTGGTCCTCTAAACCAGTACAGTAAATGCTAGAAAAGCTGCGCGGGTTAAAATAGAAACGCTCCGTCACGAGGTAGTAAGTCTCAATAATAAATGGGCTGTAGGTCGGCGGTCCGGAGAGGACGGCGGCTGGGTCCGGATCCAGGCCGCGGTCCGCCTATTAGTGACCTCTGTTGTAAACTGTTTATTCATGAAACAACAGGGAGAGTACAGCACAATGTTTTTCTCTCCCTGGGATCATGTGCTGCGGGTTTGGGAGAGAAAACAATGATTAATACATTGTGCTACAGTCATACTTACAGTGTGCTTTGCAATAATCACTTTGTAGTTGCTGGATTTCCAATTTCCTCAGTGTCTCTTTTTATCTCCATATCTAAATCCAAGTCCTGTTTGTTATTTTGCAGTTCAGACATCTGACAGTTTGTAAAACATATATCAATTAGGACAGCAGGAATTGTTCACCTGTGGGTGTACTTATAGTTACTACATATAATTTTTATTTAACTTAAGTTTTACGTGGGTCAAGGATTTTAGTCGTCCGACATGGATTTTAAGCTAGATGACCGTAAAAATGCTATAAACGATGCTGACCACAACAAAGCTCCGGCGGCTATGCTATCCGAGATAACTCGCCCCATGAGGACTGCACACTCCTTAAGAAAGCGAACAAAAAGATTGCCGACCTTATGGAAGACATCCGACGACTTTCAGAGGAACTCAAAGAGAAAGATTCCCTGCTGACTGGCTTTATGGATGTGGCTTCAGTACAAGCCAAACAGATTATTTCTCTTAGCGCAACCGCTAACATCCAGGACACCGTGTTATGGGACCCCTCTAGCCTTCGCAGGCTTTCCTCCTGCTCGACTCCGAAGCATGAGTGGTGGTCCGTGGCTGCAAGAGAAGCTCGGACGGGGCTGCCTCTCCTCCGCACATCGACCTCTCCAACCGCTATGCAGTCCTGTCTAACGACCTGCGGCTTTGAGTCTCCCTGATACGGATCTCTTTCGGCAGACAGTGCCTGCCGACACTGTTGCATCTCCTTCACCGGCTACATTTCCCGTGCTGGGCCGCCGGTCTGCCGCTGGGCACTGATCGACAGCCGTCATCTCCGCTTCCCGACGTAGGATCCTGAAGGAGGCGTTGCTCAGACACTCCGGAGGCCGTCTCTACCCTGCACCGTCGGGTAGCCCTTCTCTCAGGTATGTTACTGCTACTCCAACACGACACTCAGCAGCTCACACACTCCATCCTCAGTCCGCACGTAGTGTTGAAGCAGATTCTGCTCAGTCCTGCTCTAGAACCCCACAACCGGCATCTCCTCGTCCTCTTTTCTCCCCAACCACACTAATAATTGGTGACGCCATAACCAGAAACATCCGTTTATTTAACGCTACCACTCACTGCTTCCCCGGTGCCACCACAGCTGACATTTAAAAAAAACTCCAGGACCTAATGCCATCGCTCCCGTCCTCCATCACAAGAGTAAGCAACCCTGGATAAATGACAGCATTCGCAGCCTAAAAAGGGAATGCAGGAAAGCAGAGCGCAGATGGAAAAAATCCAGTCTCCAAGTCCATTATCTCAGTCTGAAGGATTTATTAATTAACAACAATAACATGGTTAAGGATGCAAGAACACACTATTTTTCTGAATTCATTACTACACATAAACACAATCCCAGGTTTCTGTTTAAGACTGTGGATCAGCTGGTAAACCCAACCCCTCCTTGTGCCTCAGCTGGAAGTAATGATGACTGTGAATTGTTTTTATCTTATTTTACCAATAAGGTGGTGTCAATCAGAGCCTCTATTACCCCCGCGGCCTCTTACTCAGAGGTTCCTCACCAGCAACAAGAGAGTTTTAACCAGTTTTATCACATCGACTTGTCTGAGCTTTTAAAAACAGTATCACAAATGAGAGTGTCCTCCAGCTCACTTGATGTAATACATACAAAGTTTTTACTGAAAGTAATACATTCTGTTGGGCCCCATTTGATCTCTGTTTTCAACAGCTCCCTATCTACTGGTTGTGTCCCTGATTATTTTAAAACGGCTTGCGTGAACCCACTTTTAAAGAAACCTGGTTTAGATCCCTCCCTCCCACATAATTTTAGACCAATTTCAAAACTGCCTTTTATTGCAAAGATTCTAGAAAGAATTGTGTCCAAACAGCTGCTCACTGTGCTGGAAAATAACTAAATATTTGAAAAGTTTCAATCTGGTTTCAGGAAGTACCACAGCACTGAGACTGCCCTGCTTAAAGTCACCAATGACCTTTTAATGTCTGCTGATGAAGGTATGTGCTCAGTCCTGGTACTCCTGGACCTTAGCGCTACTTTTGACACCATTGATCACAACATCATGTTAGACAGACTGAGGCACTGGGTGGGGATCTCTGGTACTGCCCTAGAATGGTTTTCATCCTACCTGTCAAATAGGAAGTTTTGCGTGTCTGTAAACAACTAAGTCTCTTCGTTCTGTCCAGTTTAATATGGTGTGCCTCATGGGTCGGTCTTAGGACCCATTTTGTTTTCCTTGTATCTGCTTCCCCTTGGACATATTATCCATAAACATGGCATTTCTTTTCATATTTATGCTGATGACACACAAATATACTTGCCTGTCAGATCCACAGACCCTGGAATGCTGAGTTCACTTAACAACTGCCTTTGTGAAGTAAAAAATGGATGTCAAATAATTTCCTCCAGCTGAACTCAGACAAAACAGAAATCCTGGTCATTGGGTCCCAGTAGATGGCAAAACAAATACTGCCATCTGCTGGTTCCCTAGTAAATCACATTAAGCCTGTGGCAAAGAACCTTGGTGTTTGGTTTGATAGTAATTTAAATTTCGAGCAGCACACCACAAAGCTTGTTCAATCATGTTTTTATCAACTTAGAAATATAGCAAAAATTCGATCTATGTTAACTTTTAAGGACACCGAGACCATTTAACACGCCTTCATCTCATCACGCCTGGATTATTGCAACAGCCTTTTCACCTGTTTAACCCAAAAATCTATTGATCCACTCCAGACTGTCCAGAACTCAGCTGCCAGGCTTTTCACCAGAACAAAGAAATATGACCACATTACTCCTATTTTAGCTTCATTACACTGGCTCCCAGTATGTTTTAGAATTGACTTTAAAATTCTATTGATCACTTTTAAAGCTCTTCATGGCTTCTTGCCTTGTTATATTTCTGAACTTTTAGTCCCATACACACCAGCATGTACCTTGAGATCCTCGGGCAGAGGTCTGTTGTCTGTTCCAGAGTCTCGACTGAAAACTAAAGGGGACAGAGCGTTTGCTGTCAGGGCCCCGAGGCTCTGGAACAGCCTGCCCGAGGAAATCAGGTCAGCTGAGTCAGTGAACTCTTTTAAGTCCCTTCTTAAAACACACTTTTATAGGAGAGCCTTTCCCGATCTCATTTGACTTTATCTTATCCCTTTTATTTTATTCTATTTTACTAATTTTATATTTATCTTAAACATGTATTTTAGTCTTTTCAATGTTTTCATGCTTTTATCTTGTATTGTTTTTGTATCATTGTCTTTTGGGTATTATTGTCTTTACACTTGTTAAAGCACTTTGTAACTTGTTTTTGAAAAGTGTTCTACAAATAAAGATTATTATTATTATTATTATTATAACATTGGCAGACTGACACCGGCTGTCAGACTGTAGGTATACAGCCTCAGGGTCAAGTTACACATATCATACAGTATTTTCTATGAGCACCACATCACTGACTTTTTGTCTATTATCCATATTGACTAAAGTACACCATTTTCACACAAAATTGACATACCTCCAGCCTCTCTGCCTAGGCCTACTATATGCATATATAAATATATATACATATATACACACACACACTTTCATTTTCATCACTAACAACAACAGCGGAATGTTCTGGGTGTGTATGTATATAACGTTTGTATATAAATAGCTGTATATGTTGCTTGTGGGGAAAAAAATTGGTGCCAGGACTCATTCACATGTTGGCATGTGTATCACACACATGCGTGTTTTCTTATTGTGCAAATAAACCTTTGTCAAAGCAGTTTCATTTGTTATTTAACATTTCTTGTTGCATGTTGCATTTACATTTTAACAAATTCAAAAAGTGATGGAGGACATTCTGACATGTCTCCAGCATCCACAGTGTCAATGACATGGTTGTCAACCTTTTTTTAATGTCCCGTCCCATCCAGGCTGTGATCGGTCAGTTCAAGAAAAGTGACATTGACAAGCTACTTTATGCACAGAGCTGCATGAAAGGCATCTGAGCTTCTCCCTGCTCTGTCTCCACCAACAGAGATTAGCAGGCAGGCGAGAACTGAAATGGGTTAGCGTCATGTAGCGCCAGAACCAGATATGGAGAGGGCAGCGAAAAGTACTGGCAGCTTGGGAGAAGTGCCAGTATGCAAGAAAACTGTGTACCCGTGAGTACCGGCCCACTTCAAGCACTGACTGTATAGCCTATTGTTTTACCATATTTTAATACACATTTAATTATTTGTTAAGTTCTGTGTGTGTTGCATGAAGGGAGTACAAACTGGATCTGTCACTATTCAACAAAGCGATTATGGACAGGCCTTTTCGCATATTGGTGGTGAAGCAGTTGCTGGAGTGTGTGCGCCAGGGGTACTGGCTGACCTCCATCGACCTGAAGGATGCGTTTCTTTACGTTCTCATAATCCCAGCACACAGGAAGCTCCTGTTCAACCGCCTGCTGTTCGGTTACTCTCTGGCTCCACGCACCTTCTCCAAGTGCGTCGAGACGGCCTGCTGCTGCCGGCACAGTCCCGGGACAAGACATTGGCGCAGACGGACAAGCTTGTTGTACACCTGTCTCGCCTGGGTTTCACAGTGAACTGGGAAAAAAACGCTCCCTTTCCCTCCCAGACGCTCACCTGTCTGGGCGTGGTGCTGGATTCCTCCCTCCTGAGAGCGCGGCTCTCCCAGGAGCACATGGACGCTCTGACAGAGCTGCTCCGACATGTGGCACCGCCAAGGTTGGTGAGGGGGCGCTTTCAGTCATGAGGCTGCTGGGCCTGGTCTGTGGATTTGGATCTAGCCTACTGGCGGACCCCCTCTCTCTGTCAGTTGGGGTCCCCCTGGGCAGGGCCACGTCCCGTATCTTGGGCGGGACCTGCGTCTCTTAGGTTGTGGGCGGTCTGTGGCAGCCCCACATGCCTCTCCACATAAATGTGTTGGAGCTTCTCACGGTGTGGAAAGTGGTCCGACACTTCACCTCTCTGCTGCGGAACTAGCACGTGCTAGTCTGCACCGACAACAAGGCTGCAGCAGCCTACATAAACTGCCAGGGCTGGGTGTGCTCGGCGCAGCTGCTGTTGTGGGCGCACACTTACCTGCTCTCCATCAGAGCGGAGCACATCCCTGGAGTGTTGAATAGAGGGGCAGACATCATGTCGAGGGGGGGCCCTCAGCCAGACGAGTGCCGCCTTCACCTCGATCTGATAGCCCAGATCTGGCTCAGGTTTGGTGTGGCACAGGTGGATCTGTTTGCCAACCGAGAGAACGCTCAGTGTGCCCTGTGTTTTTCACTGAGCTCACGGGATGACCCCATTTCAACATATAGCTTACCACTGGTAGTAATTCCACTTACAGTCCAGTTATGATTTTCAGTTTCATTAAAGTTTGCTATTGCATCGCGTCAACCTTTTTTATTTTTCCCGCCCCATCTAGGCTGTAATTGGTTGGTTCACGATGAGCAACTTTATGCACATGCTTGGGTAAAACAAAATCACTCAATCTTCTCCCCACTCCGTATCTACTGTCGTGTGTGTGTGTGTGTGTGTGTGTGTGTGTGTGTGTGTGTGAGCGTACAAAGGGGGTGGGACTAAGGGCTTTGCAGATGTTCAGCTTGCTATTCAGTCTGAATCCATTGCCGCTAGCATAGAGTTTTTCAGCCTGAAAACAGCCTGTACTCCAGCTTATTAGGCCTGGGGTTGTTAGTCTACAGCCAACATGTCCCGAGTCAACCCCCCAGACTGCTAATCTTTCACCAGCTCCAGCTTCAGGACCAGCTCCAGCTCCAGCTCCACAGTCAATCACAGGGGCCTACTTTTAGGCCCTCCACAAGGGTGTGCCTCTCACCGCCGTCATGCCTCTCTTCTGTCCAGCTCCACTGAGTCATCGCTGCCCAGTTCCTCGTCCACTCCGCTTCCCAGTTCCAAATCCTCTCTGCTGCCAAACTCTTCGTCCTCATCACTGCACAGCTACTCGTCTTCACCACCGTCCAGTAGGGTTGGGTATCAAAAACTGGATTCAATAAGTAGAATTAGGATTGATAAAATTGAAATGATACCCAACCTTACCATTCAGTGTTGCGTGAGTGTGGCAGCTCAGTGCCCCAGAATTGTACACCATTTGAGACGGAGATGCCTGGTTACTCAGAGAGCAAGCTAGCCAGCAATCCAGTGACTGCATTGCTATTCAGCTCACTAGAGCTTGAGCTCATAAGCACCCTAGACAGTGTTCTACCTTCTGCTCCAGATCACCTTCTGTAAAACCTTCTAGAGGGAGACTTGGATCTTACTTACATTTGACAGGGCACTGCAGGTGAATAGGATAGACAAAATAACTGAAGTATATCACCACAGAACTTCCCCAGTTAATGATTTATTTCAAGAGTCTTTTCCGATGAAATGTTTTGTTTAAAAATGCAGATTAGCTTGTTTTGGTTAATTTCAAAGAAATCTACAGATGCTAACAGACAGAGGGTAGTAGGCATAAAACAAACACCATCTAGATGTGCATTTTGGTATAGTATTTAGTATAGTATAGTAGTATTTACCTGACAAGGACAGTAGCTATGTATTGCTTCAGCTGTCAACTTGATGAATGAACCAAAGTGATACAAGAGTATGTGGAGAGTGGCTGGGGTAAACAAAAAAGGGACTTGAAAAAAATGCAAGAACATGCAAACTCAGAGGCCCACTTAACAAGCATGTTGCGTAGAAACACATATAAAAAGAGTGCTTTACATGCAGCTTTTGAGGTATCGGATGTTCAAGGCAAGCCAAAAGAACCGTGAGAGAAACACAGAAACCTGATTAATTGAGATAACTTTATATCTTGCACAGCAGGGGAAGGCTTTCAGGAGTGATGACAAGACTGCGTCAACCTGGAAACCAGATATTCAAGATTTACAGATGAAACCACGGATGTATCTCATTGCAAGTGCAGGTCTCTCTTGTCCTGCTTTATGTGTATCAAATGGAAGTCAAGGAGCGCTTCCTCCAGGTCTGCAATGTGTCAGAAACAACAAGGGTCTCATTTTTAAAACTGTGCGTAGGAGAGACACCTAAAAGTTGCGTACATACAAAACACAAGATATGTGGCGATTTCCCTATATAAATCACAATCAACTTCAAATGTGGCGCATGTGAGTGAGCTCCTTGTCTGCCCCATACGCCCATAGTGAAACGCCCCTCATTAATACTAACACGTATTGACTGCATGAAGATAAGGAAGGTAAATTCTGACAGAATAGCTAAACAAATAAATTTAATGTGACAATGACCTTTTTTTGTGAGGTTGAAGCATGAAAAATGAAGTTGTTTGGTGTGTAAAATGTGCACATACATGCTGTGCTTGTGCACTGGAGGAAAGGGGACCACGGAGCTTAACCCGCTTAATAAGAGATCTGCAGGAAGGGGCACCCCTCCTGAGTAGTGATGGTGGTGGAGGGGGACACACATATGCAAGACGGGTTGACCCAGGTATATAATTAGGATTCCCTCATTTGAAAAGAGAGTAAACCAAATGCATTCAGGTTGTGTTTAAACATTTATTCAGTCTGCACAAACACTCCACTCACTCAAAAGACATATGACTTGTTTTAGTGACACAAGTGGAACACTGGAAGATTTAGGACCTACTTAATAAATAGTGTTATATGTTTTCCATATCGTGTTTTTAGAAGCAAAGCATTTCTCTAGTTTATGTGCATATGCATGGTAATGTTTGGAAGGAAGAGGAGTGCCAGCAGGCGGATGTCTTATTACTGTGTGCTGCAGCTCAGTGTGTTTTTCCACCAGTGTTTTTGAGGGAATGTCTGACTAGGTATATGGTAGAAATTTACAAAAAAACTAAAACAAAACTATACCGTCTGTACAGTAGGGCTTACAGACAAAATCATAAAAAATAATACAACATCCATCAACAATTTTTTTTTAAAACTAAAACTAAACTAACAATAGATCATCCTGGAAGTTCGACCAGAAATTCAGGGCATGGCATCCAGTCACTTTGTCCCAACAATTGTCTTTTTCTCTTGATCATATGGTTTATTGTGGTTGTTGTGAATTCTTCTTTTTCTGGGGTCTCCTGACACTGCGTTGGTAACATGCCAATGTCAGTTCTTCCCTCTGTGTCCTCCTCTTGTTTCTTCGATGATGATAACAGTTTTTTAAATCTTGAGTGAAAAAGTGAGTGTATCAGTATCAGCAAATGACATCAGTTTGACATCCCTTGGATGACACAACGTGTCCCTTTCAGCTTCGTAGACGTTGTTCGCAGCACCTGGCCATGGTCCTAAAACGCTGGGGATGTTATGTCCGCAGGTCTGGATGTTGTGGAGTAGTGATGATGTAGGATCAATAAAAAAACGCTCTAAACTTTAAGGACAATAAACTTCAGCATGGTTAAGTACAACAATGTCTTAATATGTCATCATCCATCCCTGTCAAAGTTGATCTATTTTGAGAAAAAGGGTGTTATAGGACCCCTCATGCCTTATATGCAATTGGTCATTAGTTCATTAGTTTATTAGTTTTGTTAAAAAAAAATTAAAAGAGAAAAAACAACCCTGTACAATAAAAACTCCTGAAGTGCATCACAATCTGCTTACAAAATCTGACATCCCTCCATTTGACACATGGTTGAGACTATGAATCAATCCCAGGAGACATCTTAAGGAAAACATGGGGGAGAAGGGAGAAAAGGCAGCTACCTTTGTCAGCAGCATCAGCTTTGCATTTCCCTTTTACACTGGGTTGTTAGAACCTGTATGTGCCTGACCTTTGCATACAGCAACAGAAGGCAGGTAAAACAGGAACGCAGACAATGGGTTAATGATAAGATCTTTGTGATATACCTGGAAAGGAAATTTTTTTTGCTGCCTGTGCCAACACTGTCTACAAAATAAAAATAGAATCAAAGTTACAGCTAGAGAGGTGTGTCTGTAGCCAACATTTTTTCTGAACAGCTGCTACTATTTCCTTACCTGTACTGGAAAAACATTTGGAGTAGTAACATATTAGTAACTATTTGGCCTCATAGGATTAAAAACATTACATTCAGACACAACAAGATTCCAAAAAATTAGTTGTAATCAGAGAGTTTTAGACAAGCTAGACAAATCTCGCTTCAAGTCATAAAAATCAAAAAAGTCAGTCATAGCGTCAGTCAGTTAAAAACCGTGTTTGCCTTTTAAGTAAAATCAGAAAGTATTTATTTTCATTCCAGAACTGTTTTCAGGAGTGGTTATTATTTTAGTAATATCAAGGTTTAGAGTGACTCCTAATACACCATATACCAATTCGGAGTGTTTCCCTTTATAATATTGAGTTCTGTAGTCTGTGCATTTCCTGTATTTCTTATTCTTCTGAGGTGTCAAATATCTTATCTGTTTGTCTGTAGAAAAGAAACTGCTCACCAATGTCTCTATGAATATTGACATGATCTGAAAAAAATTTAACAAATCTGAAAATTGTAAAACTCTTTTGTAAAAAACAATCTAATCTGTGAAAAGGCCCCAGTTTGACCAGTCTCTGATATCTGTCACTCTGAGGATTCCCCTATGCTTTGTCTGCCAATTTATCAACACTGTGGTAAGCTCCCTGCCAAAGCTCTCCACAGGACTGAGGTGAGTCACACTAATGCAGTGAAGGAACACACGTGCACATGCACAAACACATTATCACTTTGTCCTGTTGTGCAAACTCACGTTAATCTCTTTTTTACATCCTGCTCTTCTGCAGAGTGCTGTGGTTGATGCACTGGAGAATGTTTTTCATATTCTATCCTTTGTCTGAAAGTGTGAGACCATAGCTCAAACGTTTGGCAAGGAACTACTAGAGAGTCTCCTGACATCAGCACCAAAGGTCTTATGCATTGTTATTGGCAAGAGTAGGAAGCTGTAGGAAGCACTTTTTTTTGAGTAGTCTGTCTGCACGGCAGCAAATAATGTCACAATATCGCAATATTTTGTCTACTATTTTATTGGTTTGTCTTTCAATTGTCAGAAAAATAAATGCCACTCACAATTTCCCCGGGCCTATGATGATGTCTTCAAAATGCTTATTTAGCCATTTGTACTGGATCACACAACTTTCTACAATTAAGTCTTACAAAATCTGATGTCATTGTACTCAGTCCCCCAGCTAATAGAAGTCAAATCAAGGCAAACCGAGGTGAACTAGCAACTTGTGCTAAGCACTTGGCCAAAAATATTGGGGTTGTTTTTGACCAGGACTTGTGTTTTTGAAACCCATGTAAAGACAGTTGTTCAGTTATGTTTTTGTTATTTAAGAAATAGAGCCATGGTTAAGTCCATGCTTTTATCTCCTCCCACCTCGACTATTGTAACTCCTTATATACCTGTCTCAGTCAGAAATCAATTCATCGCCTACAATTAGTCCAAAATGCTGCAGCTCACCTTTTACAGTGTACCCACAGAGTCTTAAAAGTATTAAAAAAGAACTTAATATTTCCAAAATACGGCCTTAAAAGTACTGAATTCCTGTCAGCTCTGCAGTACCTTTAACTTCACAGGTGATCTCCCACAAAAAGATATGTGATGCGATGACAAAGTAAACAGCAGATATCTCCCTTCTACTCAAGTTTGGTCCCGGATTCCCTCAAATACAGCTAGTGCACAAAATAAGACTTTAAAATAATTTAGCAGCAATTATTTTCTTTTAAAGTTGAAAGCCTCCATTACATTTATATGACACGTTGTACCCAAAGTGATTTACAACTACAGTAAATGTCAGAGGTCGCACACCTCTAGAGCAACTAGGGGTTAAGTGTCTTGGTCAGGGACACATTGGTGGATGTGTCACAGGGGGAATTTAACCTGGCTCTCACACCATGGCATGTGTCTTATTTACTGCTCCATCACCACCCCACTCCAGTTATACAAGTCAAGGCTTTGGAATCCTCAACATGAGGAAGGGTGATTGATCGTCTGAAGTCTGAGAAGTGTCTGTAAAAAGGGAACAGGTGTTTCCTACTAAAGATGTGTGACTCGGGTGGGGTGGACAGGTTGGAGCTGTGTCTCGTTCAGGGCACCCATGTATATCAATATCCAATCTCTTTGAGCTCTCTGAAGCAACATGTGAATGTGACCTAATGTTGGACATAATCCTGTATATGATATTAATACGTATTAAAATACATAAGTTGACAATATCCTTATGCACAAAAGCAGTGCCACAATTACAAGATGTGGCTAACAGTATATCCTGGTCTAAATGTCTGAAAGTGACAGCAGGGCCCTTTAATAGTGTTGGAGGAAGGACTGGTGGGCTGCTTTGTCCTGCCAGTCCAGCAATAATTTGAAGAGAGAGCGAAGGTAGGTGACTGGCGTCAGCCTTGCTACTATCATCAGTCCTCAAACCCTACACAGGCTCAGATTGGTCTGGGGGAACAGAGTGACTCAGTTTCACTTTTATTTTACTTTACACAATGCAGAGCACTGCTCGTACCTGTTGGTTCATTAAACAGAATTAAGCCCAAGATAGGCAGTAAAAGATTTGAAAGCCCCAGAGCTAGAGGAGATACTTTTTTTACTCACAATAATGCTCACCAGGTTTCACACATAAGTAGGCCTACATAACTAATGAGAAATGTTGAGAAAATTTTTAAATGTAATTACCTAACATAATACAATATATTAAATGTCTTCAAATTGCATAGGAAAATAAAAAGTATACTACTCCGCAGGTTTGTTTTGGAAGTGTTTTTTACACAGAAGAGGTAACGGTAGATTGTGGAAGCTGAGAGAGTTTTTAACAGTAATAGTGCCAATAAAAGAGTAGTTGGAAGGCAGGTGAAGTTCTCCATGCCCTAAGGCTTTAAATTCACACAAACACAAGTCAGAACCTCTGGGCGTCTCTGCATGGGGTAGAGTGACCTCTGCTGGTTGAGCTTCCACATAGCAAGTAAAAATAAATGTATAACTAAAATGCAAATTAAATATGGACTAATAATAAGTAGAATATATAATTGCTATCCGAAGCATCATTTCACACTGGTTCACATTATCTTAACCTTAAGTTATCATATGTTAGGCAACATGACCAGATGAACTTAACACCTTTTATGCTCGCTTTGATCTCCTCAACAAAAAACAATTTTAAAGTTTACATCACCTCCAGAGGACTGGCCACTGCAATATCCACAGCTGATGTGAGAAGAGTCCTGCTTAGAGTGAATATGAAGAAGCTGCTGGGTCTGATAATATCCCTGTCTGTGTACTAAAAACTTGTGCCAAATGGTTCTCGTAGGGTCCAGCAAGCCTGGACCCCTACTTAGGCCCAAAGTACCAATACAACAATTTTAAAGTTCTCCATTACAAATAAAAGTCTTCCATGGCAAATGGTACTTGGTAAGTACAAAAGTGTTTGCAAAATGTAGTCAAAGAAGGAAATGGCAGTAAAAGTACAAGTTTGTCCCATCATCAGATTATTATAACATGGATTTTACAGTTGTAGCTGGTGGAGGTTGAGCTAGTTTGACCTAGTTTACATACAGTTAGTTTGTTTAGTGCTGTGAGGCCCAAGAATTAAGATACACAAATCTGTTTATGTCCAATCTTTGATTTTCAGTGAAACATTGTCTCATTTTAACAGTTATTGTAATGAAACCATGCAAGAAGTTTGATGGAAAGTCTGGTGGAGAAGTTAACAACTTTCCTACACGTGACATATGTATAATATGTAACAGATGTTATATATGACGTCTGTTAAGTGTCACTTAATTGAAAGTGTTTTTTTTAGAAAGAAAAGTAGCACAATCTCCTCCCAAAGGGGATGGAATTGTACTGTGCTGTACATAAATAGGTTGCAAGTAAAGCATAAAAATCAAATACCAAATTAAATGAACAATAAATTCATCTGTATAAATACCCTCATTACCATGGCTCCTGTCAATGGGTGTGATATATTAGGCAGCAAGTGAATATTGTGTTCTCAAAGCTGATGTGTTAGAAGCAGGAAAAACGGGCAAGCATACAGATTTGAGCAACTTTGACAATGGCCAAATAGTGATCGCAGTCCTTAAGGGGTAGGGGGGAGTCTGCAGTGGTCAGTACCTATCAAATCTAATCCAAGGAAGTAAAAGAGGTGAACAGGCGACAGAGTCATGGGTGGCCAAGGTTCAATGATGCACATGGGGAGCAAAGGCTGGCGCATGTGGTCAGATCCAACAGAAGAGCAACTGTAGGTCAAATGGCTAAAAATGTTTATGCCAGTTCTAGTAGAAAATCCCTCATGATGTGTTGCATATAGTTTTGTGTAGCTCCAGACCAGTCAGTGTGCCGATGCTGACCCCTGTCTACTGCTGAAAGCGCCTACAATGGGCATGTGAGTATTAGAACTGGACCATGGAGCAATGGAAGAAGGTGGCCTGGTCTGATGAATCACGTGTGTGTTGCTTACCTGGGGAACACATGGCACTGGGCACCAGGATGCACTATGGGAAGAAGGTAAGCTGGTGGAGGCAGTGTGATGTTTTGGGCAACATTCTGCTGGGAAACCTTGGGTCCTGCCATTCATGTGGATCGGGAGCGGAGCTAGACTCTCAGCACAGTGGGGGCGGAGCTTCCTCACCTGCTACAAAGTCATTTATACCAAGTTAGAAAGTCCACTGAGTCCGTCTTCGTCGTGGCTGCCGAAGTTGATCTCGGCCACTCTAGTCAATGCTTGTGCTCACACCAGGGGCGAGTTCAACGCCTACAAAACGTAGCAAAACGTTTTGAGATTGAACTCGCCCCATAAGTGTATCTCTCCGTTCCTCTCTGGAGAGAGTACACAGCCATTTTCAAAGTAAAATACCCAGTGCAGACCCCCGATCATATATTAACAATAAACACAGTTTAAACTGACAGAAAAGAAACATTTTAACTATGTAGCCTACTGAATCATAGTAGAAGGTAAAAAAGCAAGCATTTATCACTAAATCAACAAAATCTAAGATATGTCAGCAAAATCAGGCAAGCAAAACGCTCTTATTCTGAAATGCTCCCTGTGGGCTCTAAAGATCTTATATACAGACTATGATTAGAACGAAAGCGGGTCATATAGAGCTGTGACGAAGGTAGTTGAAGCACAAAAAGGACATACTAAAAACAAGTCATTAACATGGGCAAGCTGCACGCTCTGCTGCTGAAACACTAGGCTTCCAGTGGAAGTTGAGGACAGAACTAAACTGTATATGATGTGCACAGCTGCCTGTGTGAGTCCAGGGTGATATATTGCATCAAACAATGTGTGTGACAAATCCTTGTTCCCATCTAACACAGACAGCTAAGGGTTGAGAGTTTATAGAGACATGGGGACTTATAAGTTGAAAAGACACAAAAAAGTGGATGTTGCATAATATGGGACCTTTAAGAAGCTATACAGCAATGCATTGCATTTTTTATCTCACTACATATTATATTTTATTATTAGGTCTACTGGCACTCTGAGTGCTCTTCTGATGGAAATAAAAAGGCCAAATGATTAGCCAGACAATGACATCGTCTCATCAAATACAATACAGCTGTAAGACTTCGAGTATTTTAGAATCACTGCAGGAAAAAGTAGGCTTCACATCCTATACAAAGATATATTTACATTAGGCTACTTAAGACAAGACAGACGGTAAACACTTGCATAGCATACTTTTGTCTTTTCAAATATTTGTTCTTCATTGTAGCCTATGTTTTTTCCTCTGTCAGGTGACTGTTAACGTATTGTTGCATGAGAGTATGTGTTGAGACATGTCTTTTTTATTATTATTTTTGCGAAGCTGCAGAATGGATAGAGCGCAAAACAAATTTCCCCTCCAGGACAATTAAGTATATCTTAACTTATTGTATCTGGTCTGTACTTGTTACTTTCTTACAATAATAATAATAATAATAATGATAAAGAAAGACTAGGGCAGCACTCAGGTTTGACTTTTTAATATATCCACACTCACATGCTCTCCCAACACAGGGAGTCACAAGCTTTCCAGGCACAGACACTCATGTAGGATTCTAAGAAATGAAAACCAAAGAAACAACACAATTTATTATCACCTCATTAGAAACAAGCAAATTAAATGTTTTAATTTATCCTGGGATTGAAGGTATCAAGGAAGTGTATCCAATACGCCTCCCTTTGGAGAAGGATTCTGTCCCTATTACAATATAACTATTAATTTTCAACATTTCCTTCTCACTGTTAGTTCTTGATTTTGTTTAGAAATCAAGATGCAAATTCAAAAACTTAACATTTTAAAAGTTTTTTTATTTTCAATACTGAAAAAAATTGGGGCTGTCTAGGTTTTAAAATATGTCTGAACTGTTTTAGTTATCTTATGCTGTTGGTGTTGTCGCAGAAGAGAATAGAGCTGCTGGACATTGCGGAGAACAACTTTGACCGCCATCCAGGATTCATTGTGGGGCAGATGTTGTAGGACAGGACTGAAGTTTAGTCAGCTACACCACTAGGTGGTGCTGTGACATAAACGTTGTTGCCAGGGCAGTTTAGGACGGTGAAGAAGAAACACTGTTGTTCGTTGTAACGCCGAATAGCTGTAATGGTTGTATAGCTGCTCAGTCCTACCGCCAGAAGAAAAATAAAGCTACTCCATGTGCACACGGAAGTCTCCTGTGCGTTACTACGTAAATGGCGACGAGGATAAAGTTGCAGTG
This sequence comes from Micropterus salmoides, assembly GCF_014851395.1. Taxonomy (NCBI): domain Eukaryota; kingdom Metazoa; phylum Chordata; class Actinopteri; order Centrarchiformes; family Centrarchidae; genus Micropterus; species Micropterus salmoides. The sequence continues at coordinate 17,690,741 of NW_024041151.1, read as the reverse complement.
GCGGCCTCGAGGGACGAAGCGTGAGCAGTAGGATCACCCGTGGAGCTACTGCGCTCACAGCCACGAACCGGACAGTTGTGCAGCTAGTTTACGGGAAGAACATGGCAGCGGCAATGGTAGGAAGCACAGCTCCCTTTGACAGCCAAACCCAAAGTTGGGAGGAATACTCTGAGGTCCTTCACCATTTTTTTGAAGCTAATGAAATCACGGAAGCCGGTTGGCAGAAAGCAATTTTGCTCAGTGCAGTGGGCAGTCAGACTTACAGTCTTATGAGGAACCTCGTTAGCCCCGCGAAGCCGGGTGACAAGACATTTGATGATCTTGTTCAGTTATTGAAGAACCATTTTAATCCCAAACCCAGTGAAATTGTGCAGCGCTTCAAGTTCAATTCGAGGAACAGAAAGCTGGGAGAAACGGTCATGGAATATGTCGCGTTGCTGAGGAAGTTGGCACAGGATTGCAACTACGGAGACAAGTTGTCAGAAATGCTCCGCGACAGATTGGTTTGTGGGATTGGAGATGACCGTATCCAGCAGAGGTTGTTGTCACAACCGGATTTGACTTTTGACAAGGCATTGAAGCTGGCCCAGGCTATTGAGACAGCCAGCAAGGATGTGAAAGACTTACAGTCACCATCCTCGCATCCTCACATGCGAGGGCACCTCAAGCTGTGCACAAGATGACTGCAAGGCAAGGCCCCAGTAAGCAGCGGCAACAGCAAAAGGCTTGCTACCGGTGTGGAAGTGAACAGCACAGGCCGGTGGACTGTCGGTACGTTAAAGAAACCTGTCACAAGTGTGGTAAGACTGGCCATATACAGAGAGTGTGCAGATCCAAGGGCTCAGCGAGTGGCTCAAATACTAAAGGCAACGGAGGACAACAATCAAGTAAGCATGTGAAAACTCAGGGAGCGAATTATGTGAGCCATGGTGAGGAGGGACAAGATGACACCGACACGGATGAAGTCATGTTCACACTGTACAAGGTGGAGGAGCTAGATATACAGGCCGAAGAGCCTTTCATAGAGACACTGACAGTGGATGAGACTGAAATGCAGTTTGAAAGAGACTCGGGTTGTGGTGTAACAGTAATGAACCACTCCGTGTTCAAACAATTAAGGCAGGAAGAGGAACCAGCCCTACAACCCTGCAGAGTGAGACTCCGAACATACACAGGACAGAGAATAAAAGTCTTGGGAGCAGCGATGGTCAAAGTGCAACACAAAAACTCTGAAAAGATGCTACCTGTGGTAGTAGTGGAAGGAACAGGCCCTAGTCTGGTTGGCAGGAACTGGATTAGGAGGTTAGGCTTAGAGTGGAAACCGGAACCCCAAATCAACCACTTAAGGGAAGAGACCTTGGAGGAGGTACTTGGGGAGTATATGGAGGTCTTTAAGGAAGAGCTGGGGAAATTCAAAGGGCCGCCAGCAAAAATATATGTGGACAAGGATGCCCGCCCCAAGTTTTTTAAGGCCAGACCTGTTCCATATGCCATGAGAGGAAGGGTGGAGGCTGAACTGGACCGTCTCATAGCCCAGGACTTAATCGAACCAGTGAAATATGCTGAGTGGGCAGCACCTGTGGTTCCGGTGCTCAAACCAGATGGCACAGCAAGGCTGTGTGGAGACTACAAACTGACAGTAAATCAGGTATCAAAACTAGAGCATTATCCAATTCCCAGAATTGAGGACCTGTTTGCCAGGCTGTCAGGTGGACAGAAATTCACTAAACTAGATCTGAGTCACGCATACCACCAAATCCCATTGGATGAGGAAGCAAAAAGGTATGTGACCATTAACACACACAAGGGCTTGTTTACATACAAAGTGTTACCTTTTGGAGTGTCATCTAGCCCAGCTATTTTTCAGCGAACCATGGAGGGATTGCTGCAGGGCATTCCTGGGGTGGCCATTTTCTTGGATGACATCTTGCTGACAGGAAAAGATGACCAAGAGCACCTGCAGACTCTTTCCACAGTGCTAAAGCGGCTACAGGATGCCGGTCTCAGGCTCAAGAGGACCAAGTGCTCGTTCATGGTTGAGGAAGTGATGTTCCTGGGACACAAAGTGGATGCAACAGGACTGCACCCAGTCAATGAGAAGGTACAAGCAATTCAAGAGGCACCCACACCTTCAAATGAGTTAAAGGCATACTTAGGGCTTTTGAACTATTACAACAAGTTCCTGAAAAATCTGTCAACGGTACTGGCTCCACTGCACAAACTACTGAAGAAAGAGACAAAGTGGCAGTGGGGAGAGGCACAGCAGGCATCATTTGAAAAGTCAAAAGAAATTATGAAGGACATTGTGTTGTCATGTGATGCTTCACCCTATGGAATAGGAGCCTTGCTGTCACATCGCATGTCGGATGGAACTGAAAGACCCATTGGATTTACATCACGGACCCTCAATGCTGCAGAGAAGAACTACTCTCAACTGGATAAGGAAGGGCTGGCAGTGTTGTTTGGAATAAAACGCTTCCACAAGTACATTTATGGACGGAAGTTCACTATAGTGACAGATCACAAACCATTGTTGTCACTTTTTAGTGAGATGAAGGCAGTACCACAAATGGCATCACCCAGGATCCAACGATGGGCTGTAACCTTGAGAGCTTATGAATATACAATCGTGTACAAAGAAGGGAAGTACCACAACAATGCTGATGCCTTGAGCCGCTTGCCGTTACCAGAGAAACCTGTCCTGGAGAGGACAGAAGAGAGGGTTCTCATGCTGGAGAGCGCCGACATTACACTGGTAACTGCTGAGCAAGTGAAGACATGGACAGACAAGGATCCAGTACTCTCACGAGTGTGGGAAAAATGCTCCTGCACCTGCTCCATTACACCCCTGGGACTGGCCTGACAAGCCATGGAGTCGTCTTCATGTAGATTATGCTGGACCATTTATGGGGAAGATGTTCTTTGTGCTGATTGATGCTCATTCAAAATGGATGGATGTGTATCCAGTAAACTCTGCTACTTCAGCCACCACCATCGAGTGTTTACGTACCAGTTTCAGTAACCAAGGACTGCCTGAGTTGTTGGTGTCTGATAATGGCACATGTTTTGTCAGCACAGAGTTTAAAGACTTTCTGAGTAAAAATGGTATTCGTCATGTGATCTCTGCACCTTACCATGCCTACAGTAATGGATTAGCAGAGAGAGGGGTCCAGATATTTAAAAGAATGATGAAAAAGTGCCCAGAAGGCACACTAACAGCCAAGGTAGCCAGAGTGTTGTTTAGTTACAGAGTAACTCCTCACACTACAACAGACCTGTCACCCGCAGAGCTGCTGCAGGGAAGGAAACTACGTTGCACACTGGACTTAATTCACCCAGACCTCAGCCTCAAGGTACAAGGAAAACAAGAAAGACAAATAAGAGATCATGACAGGAAGGCAAGGGGACGCTGGTTCAAACCAGGTGACTCAGTACTGACCCAAAACTTCAGTCTTGGACCCAAGTGGATTCCAGGAATCATAGAGTCAGTGACAGGTCCCGTATCCTACAAAGTGCTGTTAGGTGATGGGAGAGTCGTCCGGAGACATGTGGACCAGATTCATACCCAGCATCAGAGACTAGAGCTAAGCAGTGCGGGACATCAAGCTGAGTCAACTAAGCAAAGCTCAGCTGCCATCCTGGAAGAGAAATGGCTGGATGTGGGAGAGACGGTGCTTGTCAGTGAGAAGTCGGAGAAGCCAGCAGCTACAGAAGCTGCAGGACAATCAGAGACAGACAAAGGGACCGTGGCACTGGAAAGTCCAGTGAGGAGACAGTCAAAAAGGGAAACCAAGTTGCCTGGTTACCTTAAGGATTTTCAGTTAACTAAGTAGGGACTTAATAATGGGGGCACTTGAAAAAAGATAAAAATAAAAAAAAATAACCAAACAAAACCAACGAAGTAAATAAGCAGGTGTAAGTTGATATGTGCAAGTCTCTCGTGGTTATAATCATAGCTGCATAGCTATAAGGAATTCTGTAACTGTAACTTGTTTTTCGCTTACAGAGCACAACCATCTAATGTGCACTGCATCTACAACTACATTTATCAACTACCACTACTTTGGCAAGCAAACAAAATGCTCATTCATCTTCCTAGTCGGAGTTAACCTCCGGTAGGTCGTAGCTAGACCAAGAAGCAAGCTAGGTAACGCAGGAAGGGAAATAACAGCAAGCTCATTGGACGTTTCCGATAAATGAACATTGTTCGCTAGACCCGTATCTCAAGTCCGAGTTCTTTTGATGACTTTGGTCAGGCTGCACCATGAAATCAATCAGTTCTGGTAATTTATTTAATTGGTTTAAATGTCATGTGCAGATGATATGATGTTATATGTGCTAATGTTCTGCTTCTACTGACTCTACAGGATGAAGGCATGGAACAGTACTTCCCCTTCCTGAGACTGACTCGGTGCAGTTACAGAGAAACCCAGCTTAGTCACCTCTGGGCAGGGGCTGTCTTTGTCCCATGGCGTAATCTAAATATTTTATAGAATGGCGTTTTGACTGTTGTGGGACCCAACAGTTTGACCAACAAAGAAGGAAAAACTGAATAATGTGTTTTTTTACCGAAACACTGTGTGTTGGTCCACCAGTCACACACGTTTAGGGTCCTTTAGTCTCATCTGCACACAATGTAAAAGGTGGACTGGCATGGAAGAACAACAGAGCCACAGACATAAAATAAGGAATGCTGGTTAGAATTTGTGTCCGACTTTCACTGGCGCTAAAAAACGTCACCATGGGAGCATTCGAGATTACCACAGCTGACTTTCGACGACTTGTGCTGCAGGCGACTGCATGGGCGGGGTATAAAACTATTGTGAACTATTCATACTAAGAAGTCTGATTTGCTGGATCTCTTTAAACCCTTTAAATAAATTGCACTGTTACTTGCGTTCATCGGCTATGCTTTTGGCTATTTACTTTGTGTCATAAATCTGATTTTCATAATTCCATGTTAAGGTCATACTGCAGATTATTTTCAACCTTACATTATAGGTTACAGCGCTTAATAATAGGTTAAGATGGTGTTTGTTTGTAGGCAGTGTAGATACTATACTGCAGGGGTTGGCAAATAAGTTTTCTATCGGAGCAATTTTTTCAACTATTAGATGGTGGGTGAGAATATAGGCCTTCCATCTACATGGTGTTCAGTTAGCTCAGTTGGTAAAGTGTAGGACTCAGACCTCCTGTTTTTCAGCTCACATTATGCGATGTGCTGCAGTGTGTTTTGGTGTTCGAACCACATCCATCAACCTATGCTTTTTAATTTCCCCAGTATCTCCAGGCAGAGGACATTAGGGGAATCACGTTTTCTGACGGCTCTATCAAAAGTGTGTCAAGCAAGTGTGTCAAGACTCTTTTGATGCTGTTCAGAATCTTTCAAAGTAAAAGCTTAGTACAGCATTACAGTAAACAAGCTTCTCACTCTTTTATTTTGGAGGCAAAACCACTAAAGAGGAAGTGGTTATGTGAGTAACTGTTGCTGTCATGACTGAGATCAATTTGTGCACCAATATCAGTAGTATTTTTATTTTTTAAGTATTTTTAAATTTTTATTTTTTGCCGCTATCAAAGCACCATAATCTGGCTATGGGCCAGATATTATTGTTGGCGGGGATATATAATCACAGAGAGAATTAATGTGTTTCCCTTGTCAATGTTTGTATAAACTTTATTTAATGTGTGGTTTATAATGGACTGTAGTGCAAAAACAGTGACAATGTTTCACACTCTTGGCTTACATTTTCCATGTGATCTGTCAGTGGCCAAGTCACAACAACATAAGGTTTTACTGAATAATTAAGTAAATATAATTTCTTAATAAATATACCTAAATAAACTGACTGGCCACTCTGCTGTCTCAGAAGAGACACCTTTTCTACTGTGTCAGCCACCATAGCGGTCCTACACTCTTTGAAAGGTTAGGGGCCAGTGGTAGACTGGACAGATGGTTGCAATTCGCAACCCTCACCGCTAGATGGCACTAAATCTTACACACTGAACCTTTAAATACATCTCAGTCACTTTACTCAGGTAGGAACCTTCCTAGGCAAAAAAGACTGCAGCCCCAGTTTAAAAAAAATTTTTTTTTTTTTATTAAAAAGGGGACTGTTGCTGTGTTACAAACTGCTTGGAAATTTCCAAGTTGAAATTTCTGACTTCTGACCTCAAAGCATTCCAGGTGCATGGCAATGCATAAAGCCGAAAGTAAACGAAAAGCCTAGCTGACCATGACAAACATGACCATGATTTTTATTCTTTCTCATGTGTAGCCCTACACACAATTGATCCCGCAGCAGGTACGCGGGAAAACATTTTCACTTAGGGATGCTGCACAGTAGAAATGCACGCATGACACAATTTTTGTGTGGGCACGCACTTACACACTTTCCTTCAACACAGAGTGGTTTCAGGCATGGTCATATCCTAAAGCTCCATTAGTGTGTCTAAGCTAAAAGATGAATTCTGTTTAGTCTGCAGAGTTTTGTCTGTCTATCCTGTCAAGTTTATAACTACAGTTAAAGCCGTTAAAGAAAACACTCATACATCAACACAATAAAGAAATCACCTAGAAAGTTAAAAGGACCGGTAGAAGTGGGATACAACTGAGAAAATAATTTGTTGTGTTGGGGGCCTGTGGATGATTTGTGAGTTCATGATTATTGAGATATTGTAAGAGCCGATCCGCGCATCACACCAATGTAGCTCCTATAGTAATTGTGACAAAACAGTGCAAACAGTGACTGATGTCAAATTATTAGGCTGTAATATCAATCAGAGCATCCTCTGAATTCAGCACTAACCTGCTGTATTTTATGTTGTCATAAAGTAACAATAGTGCCCGTTATGTAGTCTGCGCATGTAATATCACAGTGGGGGACTGAACCCAGGTCTCTCACACCAAAGGGAGGCATCTTATCCGTGCACCATCACCAACCTTTAAATATACGTTGGTGGTAGTTGGTAATCCTCAAAAGTCAGTAAATGTTTAGCCTATACTTCCTAATGTTTTCACCAAGCGGGAAACTCTGGGGCTGCGGTCGAAAAGTCACAAAAATCCTAATCTCCTTTCCTAATCTCCTTTCCTTGACCTCGATGGAAAACGTCATGAGGTCACGATGTGAAGGGGAATCCATAAGGACTTAGGAAAAGAGGACCGTGGGGCTCAGAGAATCCGACTGCTCTTTTCTAGGCGACGTAATTATGCCATGGCGGATGTTACTGACGTGACTTGCCATGATAAAACTACAATACTCTGAAGATGGACTACAAAAAGCGCATCTTTGACACTGCGCCCCATGTTGTTGTAATGTCGGTACTGCAGCTTCATACTATTGAGCATGTCGGCCGTGAGGCAGCTGTAGGGTTAACCGGTCGACATGCATATAATCAATAACATAGGTTCAGGCACACACTCGGTGGTGGTTGTGGTAAGGGTAATTGGCTTCGGGGGGCTGTAGAGAGTAACATAGCTAGCTAGCCCGTCTCTCAAAGTAAACAAGGGTCCTGGAATTGGAGTTCCGGTCCTGAAACTGCAGCCTCCAGTACTGCAGCTACATGCTACTCACATTTTAACAAAACGCTCATCATGGGAATTCTGAGGGAGGGGCGTAGGCTGCATGTGCTCAGCGGTTTATTTACAGCGTCACTGGAAGCCTCTCCGAAGCACTTCAGCAGCGCAGCGTGTAGCCTGCCCCACATTAATGACTTCTTTTAAATTGTCCTTCTTGTGCTTCTCCTACATTCTTCGAAGCTCTCTGTGGATCGCTTTCGTTTCTCGTCTTGATGGGTGCATCTAGCATCTACCACAAGGAGCATTTCAGAATAAAAGTGTTTTACCTGCCGGACATTGCCGACATGTTTAGATTTTGTTGATTTTGTGATTAGTGCTTGCTTTTTGTGCTTCTACTATGATTAAGTAGGCTACGTAGTAAAAATGTTTTTTGTCTGATTTAACTGTATTTATTGTTGATATACAATATATAGCTCCGCCCCCGCACCTACTGTAGATGTTATCCAGCTTGATCTTTGTTTTTATGAAGGCGAGGGTGTCAGCATCTGTGACTGAAGTAAAATTAATTTGCTAAAGGCTGCAGTACATAACATGAGGCTACACGCTGCAACATTATCCTCACTTCGATAATGTTACAAGACTAGTAACAGCTCGCATTGGTCTCAGTTATTGTTGACAGTTTAAGATATATGCATATTAGGAAGTTATGGCATAAGAGAGAAAAGGCATAAAAGCCGATGGTAACTTACATGGTGCTCAACCTCCTTTATCCGTCATGGTTGGTGATTTCTTTTTTTTTATTGTAGAAAACACTTAATGGCTTATTTCAAGAACCCGAAACATAAAATGGTGTTAGATGATGATGATGATATTAAGCGTTGGATGGCAATCAACTTTCTCCAACTAAATGAAAACAAGACAGAAGTAATATTATTTGGTTCCCCTAACTCAATTGAGGAAAAAAAATCTGGGCTCCCTGTCCGTTAATGTACAACCCTTTGCTAGGAACTTAGGGGTTATCTTTGATTCCGCATTAAAATTCGACAAACATATAAACTGTTGTTAAAGGTAGCTTTTTTCATTTAAGGACCACAGCAAAATTTAAATCCATTCTCTCTGTAAAGGACCTTGAAACTGTCTTGAATGCTCTTATATCATCTCGAACTGAGTACTGCAATTCCTCTGGAATCTGTCACTCATCTCTATCACGCTTGCAGCTTGTTCAAAATGCAGCGGCTAGATTGTTAACTGGTACAAGGAAGAGGGACCATATATCCCCAATATTGGCTGCTCTTCACTGGTTACCAGTCAAATATAGAATCAATTTTAAGGTGCTGTTAATTGTTTTTAAGGCATTACATGGACTAGCCCCATCTTATATTTCAGAACTCCTAATGTTTCATCACTCCTCCAGACCCTTCAGATCATCAAACCAATCCCTCCTAGCCATCCCACAGTCTCGTATGAAAACAAAGGGTGACTGTGCTTTTTCAGTGGTGGCCCCGAGACTGTGGAATAGTTTACCCCTAAATATTAGATCATCCCCCACTATCCACACTTTTAGGTCTCGACTTAAAACACGTTTTTATTCTTTGGCGTTTGAGTCTGTTTAGGGGCACCTGCGCTTGTGTCTGTATTTGTATCTAACTGTTGTTTTTATATCTTATTGTTGTATGTTGTTGATTGTTGTTTGGCCTGTTTTAATTTATCTGGTTTGATGTCTTTTGTATAACTTGTCCAGCACTTTGGTCAACTCTGGTTGTTTTTAAATGTGCTTTATAAATAAACTTGACTTGACTTGACTAGATTACAAAAAAGCCAAAAGAAAACAAACCAAAAGAAAGAATGTAAATTAGAAATAATTAATTAGAAATGATAAAATGAGCCTACTACTGAAATGATTTATTACCCCAGTAAACACTTTCCAAATGACTTTATGATCTCAATTGTTAGTTTCATGTTCATGAAGTTCTTCAATACAGCATGATATTCATTTTGTTAATGATGGTCTTGTTTATGGGAAAATAAAGCAGCGTATGCTTTCGGGTGGGACTAGTTTAACCAGCACCATTGAAAAAGCTTATTAGGAGTTGGCTGTTCATTTTTACCAGTAAGTATATTTTGTTTTAAGGCAGTTTTTAGCTAGCCAAAATTAGCATGCCAGTTAAAATCAGTTAACGTGAATTACAGATGCACATAGCTAACCAAGCTATAGGTAGCGTCTTGACCAAATATCATCACGTCCAGTGCCTGGTTGCAAAAAATCAATATGGTGGTGGCCAAAATGTCAAACTCAGGTTTTTCATGTATGTATATATATTATTTTAATTAAATACAGTAAAATATACTTTTTGTTACCTTTTAATTTATGGTTTACCATTTACAATGTGTGCTTCCATTGGAGCCGCCATTGCTGTGTGACATCATTCAACTGCTTCTTGTGAAGTTGGTGTACATATTTTGTCTCCGAGTTCACATGTAGGAACTTTGACTTCAAGTGGTGTTTGGAGTTTCCATGGAACGCAGCATGTCTCTGTGCTCCAGGATGCTTCCCACTTAAATGACTGTGAGCTGCACTTTATCGGAGGTAGTGAAGTGAACATTTGTGTAGATTTGTAGTAAGATTTATCCCTGATCACAGGTGTTTTCAGCTAGTGATATTTATCATTTTATCTATATTTTTTTTCCTGATTTCAGTGTCTTTTTGCACAATCAGAGCTCATGCCATAATGCTCTGTATTTTGTCCTGTTCATACTGCCATTAGACACTAAATAAGCCAAATGTGACAGCAGTTAATTAAATGTTGGAAAGTCTTCTCTCTTTTTTGTCTTTAAATTTATTGAATGCAGAAATACAACAGATATGAAAGTTACAGTAAAACAAACCTCACAGACAGAACACAACACACATCATTTTCAAGGCGTGCTTCAATCTCATCAGTGCATATAATATTCGCAATAATCAGTAAATCCCACAATCAAAATTGGCTACTGACAAATCCAATAGACTGCACGCTGTAACAGAGTTTAACAAATGTACTGAAGTAATATTTAATGTTGTAAATGTGTTAATTTTTCATAATGTGTACAGTTGGATGGTGTGCCCAAGTCTGCTCAAAGTTATTTATCAATAAAAGATATTATAGGCTATAACCCGATTAATGGAAACAGATCATAAAGCAGACAGATGGTCCTGTCGCTGGCCTCCAGCCACACTTTGTCTCCTGTCTCCAACCACTACTGTGTCCCCTTATGACAAGGGGTGACCTCCCTTGAAACTGCCCAGCACCAGCTTGTTGTTAGTCCACACTACTGCACCGATGAAGGATTGCAGAGGAAGCTAAACTGATAGAGACCCGGAATGGCACATGTAAACTTGGTGCTGTAATGGTTCTGTTCATTGTAGGTGACATGACAGAATGAATTCTGATTCTTGCCCAGGTGGATAGAGAAGGCAGATTGTGGCTATGAGGCTTTGTGTTGAGTGGTGGCAGTCCAGGAGGCCATCTTGGGCTAGGGGCTTCTACTAGATCTGCAGAGAATCAAAAGTATAGATTACTTCAAAATCTTTGAGATACTTTTATTTTTCTAATACTTTTTTTAATCAGCTTGTTTCAAGAAGTTTCTAAAACCAGCTCTTTCAAACACATTAATGCATCAGTAACAATAACCCTATAAATATATGTGATGAAAGACAGGGGCCACTGGCATAGTGACTGTACTTTAAGTACATTTTACTGATAAAACTTTAGCAACTTAGATCAACTTAATAATTATTGCCTCGTTTTTTATATCTCGTCTTAATGCCTTCTTAAACACTTGAGTTGCCTGTTGTTGAAAGTTGATAAACAAATACACTTGGTTTGCTTTATGATGTTGACAAAGTATTTTAAAAGACAAAAGGTTAAAAGTGTTGCTTTCATTTTTGTTAAAGCTCCCGTGTAAAAAAAACTAAAAATCTAAGCTGAACAGCACTGATTAAGCCTTTGTTGTTGGATTTAAAAAAGTAGGCATGCAAAATCCTGCTGTTTGCTGTTTATTTCTATACTTACAAATGTATTATGCTGAAAGTTCTTTGTTACCTTTTTAAAGAATGCATTCAGAATAAAGTATTATTATAATCACATTCTTTCTAAAATTTATGTCTGACTTGATATGGTGTGGTATGTGTTAAAATATGCAAATTAATTTAGCATTTTGAAGCTAATTAGAAGAATTATTCCACACTATATTCAATGTTCAAAAGGCTGAAGAGACAGATCATATGCACTTTGAGAAGATGTAGCTGTATTGTGACTACCGTACCACTTGCACTTGTACTTAAAACCAACCTCTCTTCTACTTACTTAACAGTTTTGATTCAGACATGCAAGATCAAACACATATGAAGAACGATTAGAGACAGATTCTTTTTTAGAAAGAAAAATACAGTGGGTGACAAATGGTGAATTTGGTGCTGTTTCACCTGAGTTGTTTGTGCAGGGTCACTCCCTCCAAGCTGACAGGTTCAGGCTTCGGATGTTGTTGCAGAAGACGAGCGGGTTTCTGTTTGAGACAATGTTGAAAGGATCCCTGGGGACAGACGTGATACCGGTGTTGTCACAGATGATCCTGGATAAGGTGGCAGTTGACAGAGCAGCTCTCTGACTTGGGGTGAAGACGCCCGGGTTCTCGTACCACAGCCTGATCATTTCAAACAAGAGGAGCAGGGCAATGATCAGCATCAACATGTTCTGTATTTGAAATGCATGTATTTTTGAGATTGTTTTATCAGTATTACATTAATAATATAACTGACTTTGTCACACAAAAATAAATACATTTGTGTTAGTTGCACTGAACTTTACTTTTAGCTATAATTTATGATCTGTCAAGAGGGGAAGGCAGCAACCAGCTATGGCCTCTGCGCAGTAAACAAATGCTACTGCAGACCACAACCCAGCTAAATAAAAGCATATTTACACCATTTCAGAGTGTATTACAGAAGGCCACAGTTGTAGCTGCTTGCAAACATTTAGATATTTAGCTGAAGTAATGCAGGATGTTATCACGTGTAATAATCACTACACACTAATACTACTAATACTAAGTGATACAACAAAGAATCATTTTGAAACAATGTAAATTCACTTGATCACTGGTTTCCTGGTTGGTTACATGAAGAATATAGCAGCTACTGTACTATAAAGTCTCCATGTGTGTCTAAATCTAAAGTATAACAAATGCATTCAAATGAAGAATGGAATTTAGGTGCATCAGTTTATCTATTTAAAACACAAACACGTTTTTAGTATAATGTTTATAAGCATGCTAATTGTGCAATTTAAATCAATTGTGTGTAGAATTTACACTGCCCCCCCAATTCTCCTGCAGAGAATTCTCCCATTGATTAAAACATCTGAGATGACTGCACCTATTTTCATAAAGGTTTTCTAAAAAACAAAAACAAATCATGCCTTCACAATCCTACACATACATTACTAAACATACACATTGCGTTCACATACAGACCTGTCACCCAGGCGGATCCTCTGGAACTGTCCTGCAATGAGGCAGGCAAACAGAGGACCCACACGGCCGCCCGGGACTAACGGCTCTGCCACGCCTCCCAGCCAGATGTCGATGTTGTCGGGGGTACCGTAGAGCTGCAGCAGCCTGCGGGCCAGGACGTTGTTGTTCAACACCCGTGCGAGCTCTTCCTGGTTCTTGGGCTGAGACAGGCCGCAGAACCTGCGCCAGGCGTTATAGCCTAGATGAGTAAACAACAAGAAAGCATGAGGAAAATTAAGAAAGAGTTGAAACATCAGAAGGAAAATTTAAAAGGATGAAAATCAGAGTGAGGAGTGTACCAGGCAGGCCGTGGTCACGTGACCTCTGCATGTTGAGAGAGCCCAGGTCCAAAGCCAGATGTTGCACAAACATGAACAACTTCTCCCTCAGAGCATCCACCATCATGTGATCCTGAACGTTCAGTTTAGCGGGACGGTTGATCAAACCCCGGATCAGAGGGTCAATGCCACCTGGAGAGGTAAAATAAATATTAGGGTAACAGTTTAAAACAGAGTGACTGTGAAGCTCCTATATTTCTCTCTCTACAGCTCACCCTCATAGACGACTCTCCAGGGTGTGAAGAAGGCCTTGAACAAAGGGACACTGGGGAACTGAGAGTTCTCTCTGTTGTTTGCATCCAGGCGGGGAATGAATGGCTGGATGGCCAAGTGTGCGAAGCGGTAAGCTGCTGTTGCAAAGACGTTGGCGATGCTGGGGTCGATGTTAGGATTGTAGCCGGGGTAACGGCCAAGCTGGGTACGCATCACATCGGGACCCAAAATGTGTGCCAGATAGTCCCTAAACACAAACACCTGAGAGAGACAGGGAGATTTACATTCAGTAAATTGGCACCTGCTTTAGAGATTTATTATTTTAGAATTATGAACACTGGCTCTCAGGTTTAGCTACCTGTGTGTAAGCACCCATGATCTTGCGGGCCTCTTGGTAGAGGGTCTCGCCGTCCCACCGAGGGTTTAGTTTCTTCAGTTGACGTGCAAGGCGGTTATGCTCACGCACAAACAGCGTGTGCAAGGATGTCAGAGCGGTGTTCTCATCCACACGTCCATCACCTTACAGGCAGAAATACACATACACACACACACACACACACACACACACACACACACACACACACACATCAAATAGTTAATCATGATCTTTTCCCAAACTTAACCAAGCAGTTTTGGTGCCTGAACCTAACCACATTGCAACGTTTCACAATGTTAATCATGAAAGTCTAACCGGATGTCACATATTTATTATTGCTAACTTGACCAGACATTGCATATTTATTCTTGCTAACTTGACTGCAGAGCCCTACACGTCCAAAAACAACACTACAGCGGGAGCCAGCGGCGACAAGGGGTCTTCACCAAGCGTCCATATGTGATGAGCTGGGAGTGAGAATGTGTTGGATGAGAACGTGTTGAATTTTACTTTAAATGTTAAAAATAAATAAGTAAATCATCAGTAAAGGATCCTGGTTTTCTCACTCTATAGCAAGTCATCAAGATAATTGGTAAAACTTTATTATTCACCTGTCTATTTAGAATTTAAACATTGAATGAATGGAATAACACAATATAATGTAGTTGTATAAGGAGCTTTTAAGCATTTATTAATGTTCAGTAGGCTATTTTCTTTTTAAATCTCATATTGGCCTGTAGACCTATTTTACATAATTAACTGTGTTAAGTCATACTCTCATTCTTTTTGCTAACACACGAGCATCCCGTTGTGGTGTAGATGCTTAAGAGCCGTTATAGTTGTTGACAGATACATAACACATTTTACAGCCTAAAAAAAAAGATTTTAGACTTTAAGGGCCCGCAGAAAACCTGGTCAATAAAAGTGTTACCAGCTCATTTAGACAGAAAGTAGGTCAGAGGCTAGAGCAGGATATAGGCTTAGAAGAGTTTTCCACAACCTATGGCTTATTAGTGATCTATAAAGCATTAATAAATTATTAATCAGCCATTTGCAAAGCAGTTGATGACTAACCTGCAATGAAACAGGGAACCTCTTTAGCATTCGTGTCATTGGTGATTCTTCTGCGAGTGGCACACATGTTCGCATTGAGAGGGTTGAAGGGCAGCAGCTCACGGCCGTTGTCAGTGAACTCTGTATTGACGCGCAGCAGGCCGGCATCAGAATTAAGGTCGCGAAGAAACTGGGCAAGCTTTTCCTCAGAGCCGTACACCTGGCTGAGATCCAAGAAGGCTGTCAGGGAGTTGATCTGCTCTCTTTTGTTTGGATCTCCGCCAAAATTGTAGGCCGAGTAACCCGTCCCACAAACGGGGGCGGATCTGAACGCAGGGATGCAGCTGTCTTTGTTGGAGGGCAAGCGGGGGTCGCCGGGAGGAATCTGTTTGTGGGAAGGAAAGGCCAAAGATTATAGTGAGAATCTTTTAGTGAAAACAACATCTTAATGTTTGGATTTGAGCTTTGACACCAACCGGGATGGGGATGCATGGCTCAGAATTCTCACAGCTCTCATCACAGTTCAAGCCGTTGCTAAAGGAGCGGATGCTGGGGGAGAAAGGCGTGAAGGAGAGGTCGTGGTCATTCCACTGCCCGAAGAAGGTCACCAACAGAGAGTATTCTGGGTCACTGACCACTCCTGCATCCGTTGTGTTTAGGATATTGTTGGAAACCTGTCGCACCTGAGAGTGGAGGAGAATTGTATAGTTCACATTTGAAATCAGCATTTACAATTCTTATTCAAAGACAGTGTCTGGGATTATTGTACCAGTGGGAGCAAGAAGTTGTTGATTTTTTGGTTTTTGAAGCCTGTCGGCTGGGAGATGCCGTCGTCATAT
This sequence comes from Micropterus salmoides, assembly GCF_014851395.1. Classification (NCBI taxonomy): domain Eukaryota; kingdom Metazoa; phylum Chordata; class Actinopteri; order Centrarchiformes; family Centrarchidae; genus Micropterus; species Micropterus salmoides. Next base: position 17,674,853 of record NW_024041151.1, on the reverse strand, counting down.
TGGGCAGGTAGCCAACGGGTAAATGGGGTGTTGGAGGCGCCGAGGCGTGGGTTATTTCTAAAAGCAAACAAGAGATGTCCATGTTTAGAAACCCTGCTTGAGAAATCCCAGGGAAGTGTACACATCTTCTGTGGTGTAAGGCCTAAGATGTTTAGGTGCATTTCACAAGCATTTCCTCCTAACGTAAGCAGCATTCGATCTCACAGACCCTGTTTCCACTCAACACAGATTACTTTTTGGAAAGAAACCGTAATATTGTTTTCTCCCTACATAGGTGGGCATTGTTATTCTGGAAACCAAGAAGTCGAAATAGACAGCAAAATCTGATAATGCAGAAATCTTGAAATGTTAAAATTCACCTGGATGCAAAGTTTTTTGAGAAAATGTATCTTAAAATAATGTTTGCATGTAAAAATGTTACTTAGATTAAAAATAAAATGTAATTATAACAATATCTTTTCACACTTGATTGTTTCTCTTACAGGTTGTTGCAGACGCTGGTGATTGTGCGATACTTGTTAAGGTTTGGTGTGGTTCTGCATTGTGGAGGTCTGACTCGAGCAGCACATCCAGTTATGTTGGCAAGCATTTGCAGGTCGACATCAGAGAGCAAATCTGAAAAATTTGAAAAACATTTCATTTCATAGAGTCACAATATGTTTGCTTTCCTGTCAATATTATATGTCTAGTTTTTAAGTACTTTATTATTCCCACATCATTAAACAGTGAACCCCAGACCAGGAAAGTTTGTCACAAAAACAATGTGAGTACTATTTGTGTCTAAGTGCTGTCTCTGATTGGGTGCTGCAGGTCAAACCTGTTGCGTTGAGTGAGCGTTTGTGCACATGATGAACCCTCTCTTGCAGCAGACGGAGGGTTTGTGCCATGTAGTCTGCAGATCTCACAGCTGAGCGTGTGTCACCGCGAGGCTGCTTCAGGAGACGAAGAGCATCATGAGGACTCACCACCTCCTTGCGGACTCGTTTCAGACTCCTGGAAGAGAAGAAGTCACACAGTCGAACAATAAAGTCCAAATTGTGAGGTTCTGTAACTTTTTCTTGTAATTACTGAGACAGAGTTGCTGTAATTAAATAAAGAAATAGCTTTTCAGCAAATGTGTGCTGAATTAATTTGAAAGATGAACTCACTCTTCTCTGGAGTACTTGTACGCATCATCCACGATTTTCTTTGCCTCCCGAAAGCAGCTTTGAAGGAGAGGACTGCCGAGATATTCTCCTGCAAAGAAACAACACATTTATTAAATTGTTCACCAATTATGACAAAATTGTCCAAATTTTAAATTTAACCAGTGATGTGACAGACAAATTCAGATAAAAAAAGAGAATCAGAAATGTGTCCACTATGTGAGGGATGCAGCCTACCTGCTGGTTTAGAGTGAGCAGGCACCAGGCAGACACCCAGCACAAGAAGGACAGAAAAAATCATCTCTAAAACACAAACAGTCATAAAAACCAAAATCTTTCTATTTGTTAAAAAGCACCTGGTAACTTAAAAAATATGTGAACATCCCAAAAAAAAAAAAAAATCTAATCTTATTACCTGTATCTGTGAGTATACCCGTGAAAACTTCAGATGCTCTTGGGAGATCTGGAGTTAGCGATGTTGTGTCTAACATTGTGACCTGCTTTATATTCAGTGTGAGGCCCTGAGGCCTCGCCCTTGGGGTGGTCCAGGTGACTCTATAGACAAGAGCAGTTCCTTCTTCCCTCTCTCTGTTGAAGGAAATATTTTATTCCTTATCAGTTAGTGTTTCTCGCAAACTGATAAGATTGATATTCTTATTTGTTGAACTATATAATAAGTAGCATAACAAGCAGCTGCTAGTGGTGGTAGTGATAGTGGTCATCATGGTAACATTGACAGTCATTCTACTGTACTAGTAGGCCTACATTAGCATTTGCTGTTGGATTTTTACTATTTTACCACTGATTTCTGTAAGAATTTTTGGGGGGTATGTCACTAGTGTACCGATAGCTGTTAGTAGAGAGATGGCCTTACAGTTTGTGTTTTTCTTTTCCTTTTTTTGTTTTCTGATGTTGCCATGTTGTGGCTGATGGCCTACAGTGTTACCACACACAAATGGGTTGACTTGAGAAAGTCTTTGAAAAGAGGAAGGAAGTGAAACTTCTTCCAAATGATGGGGAATCAATAACTGCAAAAATTAATTAATAATTAATTTTTTTTTTACCTTTTTGAGGTTAGGAGTTCAAACCAGTCACTTATTATCTTTGTGTGTTAACCACAGAGCAGCACAGGAACATTTATTATTATAACATGTATTTGTGAGACAAATGAGGAAAAGGAACGTTTACCTTGAAACTGTGTGTGTTTGAGTGGCTCCAATCGCATTTTTGTAGTTGCAAAACCAGGAACAGAGGTTTGAGAAAAGTTCATTGGCCTGTGAAAAGCTAATTTTCACTGATACAGTAAATCAGATGCTTGAGAGAGTATACAAGGTAGTTTATTAGTCATTATATAGCACAGGGCTGCATAACGAAACAAATTTTGTAGTTCCTTCATGCTACACACACACAAACATATTAAGTGTAGGCCTATATTAAAATATGGTTACATATAAAATAAAACAGTATACACAGTTATTTACACAGGCTACACATTTCACAGTGTGGACAACCTCTCCTGCTGTTTTTGTCTTGTTTTTACTTGCTTTTTAATTAGTTAAATTTAATTTACAAATTTGGACCAGTATGGCAACATTCACTTCAGTAGACATGTTGAAATGTTGAGGAATGGTGAGAAGTAAATAGAGAAGTGTTTACTAAAGTGAGTGCAGGTGATGAAAAATAACTTTTTCTTATAAATTTCAATAAGAGTTCGGTTTGTCTGCTTGGTAACAAAGTAAGGGGTCACTTTTCTGCCTGCAGATCATGGATTGCAACATCCACTACAGGAATGTTGCACTAATCATGTTCTCCTTTAAAGGAAGTCAAAAAGCAGAAATTAACAGCAATGGCTGAAACATAGTTAGTCAACCTTACAGTTTAGCAAGAAATTATATTTC
>NW_024041151.1:17630229-17671310 GCF_014851395.1 Micropterus salmoides | reverse complement strand
CAGTAGCAAATACTGTACATTTTCATTTCAAGATGATGCCACAAAAGAGATCATTCATTTTGAATTGGTTCAGGTAAATTATCTATGTTTGTAACACCAAATTATGTGGTTATTATTATTAAGTGTTTTCAAAAAAATGTAGACATGCTTTGTCTGATCGGTCAATATTATTCTCTAGGTTACAGAAACAACCAGCTCGGTTGCTATGGAGGTGTTGGGATTTCAGAGGGGTCTGGATATTTGCTTGACAGGGGAGTGGTTGTTGGTGTTGTGACCACTGACAGATTGCCATCCATCCGCAAACTCATGAAGGACAACTACACTAGCATCCAACATGAATTTAATCCCTGGCATGTGAGGAAAAGCAAGTAAATTTAGTGGAAAAGACACTTAATTGTTGCACAAGATAAGTGTGTTCTCTTTCATTTATCACTAACTTTTTAGACATAATTTTTGGCTGTTTTGTACAGGTGTGAAGAAAACTGTACTTGTATCCAATAAGAAGAACAACAAAGACTTGCAGCCATGGATAAAGTCAATGACTATCCATCTGTACTGGTCATGCAGCACAAGCAAAGGTGACAAAGAGGTAAGAATATTAAGTAGTACATAACATAGATACAGTATTTTTGGTATAGAATATTTACTGTTATATCAGCAATAACAAAACATGTTCCTGTCGGTGTAGTGAATAGTAGTAGTAAATATTTTTAATAGTATTTACCTGGCACATAGTGTAATATTTGCACCAGGAAAGTATTTCACCAACTATCACTTCAATCTAATTTTTTTTAGGAATGTGTTCGAACATGGAAGTCGCTTCTGCACCACATGTGTGGCATTCACAGTGGGAGGTGGATGGTGCTCAGTACACCTGCCATCACACAACCCTGACAGAGGATGACCAGAGGCGCAAAAGGTGGCTGAGACCAGATTCATCAGCTATTGTGGCATTGAAGGGAGTGGTGTTGGACAAAAATCTCCTTAGAGACTTGAGGCAGATGTCACTCTTCAAGCATACTGGTATCTATTTACATTGATTCAAATTTTTTCCAGTCATGATGATTATTGTTGCAACATCTATAAATTTTTTGAGAGAAGCAGTTTTGTCTCATTACTGCCTACACGCAATAACACCAGTTACACTGGGTCATTGAGGTGTGACATTACATTTATACAGGATCTTTGGAGGTGTACCATCAGGTCATGCTGAAGTATGCTGAGAAGCGACTTCACTTCAGTTACGACAGCATGAGGGCTCGTACCCCACTCGCAATAGTGACCATAATAGCAATGTTGGGAGACCACAGGCGAAGACAAAAGAAGGTATCATATAATATATGCTCCTTTACATCAATGTTTTACATGACGTCACATTCATTGTATACTACCTAGTCTCTTCAGGTTTTCCATGGAGATGCTGTATTTAATATGTAATTTCATGTATTTTAGGACAACCACGGTACAAAGCTGTACATCAAGACAGAGTCAGCAATGGGTTGCAAAACCCATGTTTGACAACACCACACAGGCCTTTCGTCATGATCTTGTTGAGCGTGTGCTGAGAAGGAGAGAGGACAGCACTGTCATCTTCTCCTACACTTTCCCCCTCGTAAACCAGGACCAAGGAAATTGCTCCAGAACATTGCTCCAATTCCAAGGCCGGACAAGGGTGATCTGGTCGCTCATACCAAAACTTCGCTTGTTATGGACTGTGCTTTCTTATGTTCAGAGTGATTTATGTATGGGTTTACTGCCTCCTACTGGCCATTTCAATGTCTAAGTGTTGTATTCTGAAGTAGGAAGTAGCTGCTTTAGTGATACAGGAAGTAGTTGTGCTGGGTGACCCCGGAAGTTGTTTTCAGCATGCACAAGGGATTCAGTTCAGATATAGGTGCTGCGGTAACGTCTCTCGCATCCTCCTTCATAAGTCTTGCTAAACGCAATGTCTGTAAGTAATGATGTTTGTATACATTAACACCGCATGTCTGTTGTTATATTTGTCATGTAGACATTTCTGAAGCTAGTTTATGGCTGTTTATGCTGGTGCTGTACTATACACAGCTATCACTCAACTGATTTAGCTATTTAGCTACTTAGCTATATACGGTAGCTTTCATTGACTGTACTGTAACGCTGTTATTGATATGTATTGTTGTATCTGTTTCAGTTTCACAAACTTTATTGATAAACTCCACAAACGGCACAGTGTCTCCTGTGGCTTTATTGATGACGTTTAGATGGCTGGATAGCTACGGAGTTAGTGAGACCAGTGACATCGCTTTTGAGCTTGACAACACCACTATTATCTGACCATGTTGACATTTTTTATATAAAGCTTACACTGTTCTGTAATTTATTGTTGTAAAATAAAGTTTTGTTTGTAACTGTAATACTGTGTTCTTATAGTTCGAGTAAAAACACAGGAGCACAAGATAACAAGATTTTGATTTACTATCTTTATTATAATGAATGACATGATGCAATCTTTTTGAACATGCACAATGTACAATTCAGACCAAACATTTAGAATATCTCCTCTGCCTCCTGAAATCCAATGTTAAGTACCAGTGGGGGAGGGATAAATTTCTGATCACTGATACACACAGCTAGGTAATGGTCTTCTACTGCTACGCCCAAGGCGCGCTCCTTTTAGTGCCCATTCTAATACAACACAGTAGGCCACCAGTGTGGAATGGCTATAGGGAATGGGGGTGGGGGCAGAGAGAGCAGATGTTTGGTGAGTTCACTAGAGAAGTGGCTAATGTATTTACAGCAAAAAAAATTTATACTAATAAAATGGAAAGGAAAAGGTATATGTCATGTAATCCATCAGATATTCAACTCACTCTATGGATAGCTGCCCATGTAGTCTCTCCAGTTTTGGACGTCTCTTCCAGTTTATTTTAGGAATGAAGAAGAAAGTGTCCAGGACTGCCTTTTGGATAAGAGCAGGCAATTCCTCGGTACAGGTGACACATTTTTCGTTACCTGGCTGTATGAGATCCCACTCTTTACAGCACAGGCTTTTCCTTGGTAGGCATTGGGTCAAACACCCACAAACACCACCAGTTGTCCGAAATCCGTGTCCTTGAAGCATATGCTTCATCTGCCAGTTGCCCCTCTGTCTGTCTCCTTCTTTCCAACTCTTGTGAGGCTAGTTCTTCGTCTGTATATTCGGGTTCGAATGAATAAGGACGACCATCAAACTCAAAAGCCTCTTCCATGTGTTCAAAATCTTCAATATTTTCCATAGTTACGTTACTCCAAGCTTCTTCACTTGTGAGCAACTCCGATCATCACTCTTCACGCACTACGCTCCCCCCACCTGCACACTGCTCTTTACCTTTTTCCGGCAACAACTGAGTTCCCACAGGATTTCAGCACGAGACTACAGCTAGCCGTCTAAAACACTATTTAGGTGAATTTAAACAATGGCTAAGTTGCTAAACGCATCTTGTTGTCATGTAAGGGCCCTGTTCATGTTGGACAGACATTTTCATTGCATTTTGTGTCTGTTAAGAGGCACAAAGACACTCTTTAGGTATAACGATCAAGATTAACTAAAAAATTGTACGGAGTTCTCCTTTAATCTAATAACATACATTTTGGCTTCTCTCTACTTGCTGACTTGTTTTTGACTCATTAAAAGCTGCGGTTAGAAACACTAACTTATTTACTTACACTAACTTAGCAGCTTGGGGCTGCTCGTATCTGGCTAATTAGCGTAACATTAACAAGCTAACGTTAAGCTAACAAGCTATATGCCGACAGCGACAGCTGTTAAATGTTAACACATAAATAAAATACAGGAATTTCACTCACCAAGTAACACGGATTTCCTGGAGGTTCTCTCTCCAACAAATTGCACAGCCTGCCATTATTCATCCAGTATCTGCATGTAGAAATGTCCAAAAGGCTCGGACAGACTGAGCCTCAGAGCTTCGTGTGGCTGAGTGAGGCTAACAGACGGGGACCGAGTGCTAGGAGTGGCAGTGGCTAAAGTTGCCTGTCAATCAAAGCGGCCACGCCCCTAATAACGCAGAACTTTAAGGCTTAATATAATTTAAACAGGTGAGTTATAAAAAAATTCACCCCCCTCACAGTTGTCACGAAGGGCAAAATTAGCGATATGCACTAAAACCATTTTTTTAACCAGGCTGTAAACATGTTTTATTCTGCTGTAAAGTTGGGCTTTTTAACATGGGGGTCAATGGAGATTGACTCACTTCTGCAGCCAGCCTCAAGTGGCCACTCGATGAATTGCAGTTTCAGATACTTCCGTATTGGTATCGGAACTGAGAGCCGGAGGTTGCCGCTTGGTAGAGACGCAGCTGAGCGGGAGCCATTAGACTGAGTATGGGACAATAACAAACAGGGACAGACGAGAAGACTCGAAACACAGGGAAGTGAAAAACAAAATGAGACTTGTTGTGTTTTTCAGAGCACAAACACTGTAAACACACACCTGTCACCTACCCAGCATGGTGCTGTTAATCACAAACACAGCTTCTACAGCTTATTTTTACAGTTTATGCACACGCCCACAGCGGGGTTAGCCGCATTTTTAAAAACCTGCATGTACTAACGTTACTCATGCATGTCAGCAACATTTAGCCTATTAAAGCTAAATTGCTAATGTTAGCATATCTTACCTGCTGTACTGTCCGCTGCTTTCTCGTCAGACAGATAGCGCTCCTTTCACTGTTGACTTTGTGTGTGAGGCACATGGACAGAAATGCTGTACGCTTTTAGTTATGGTATTAAAAATTATAGTCCTCACTTCAGGCCTGCTCACTTGCTCTGCTTGGTTTCATAGCAGTGTGCTGGCAGTCAGAGCCCCCCCAGCAGTCCATAAAGTGCCTCTTCGCCTCAGCCGTTTCAAACCCTCCCTCCAGCCTTCAGGCCACACCTCTTCATGCATACATGACTCAGTCCTAAATGCCTAAATGCCCAAATGCCCAATCATAAATGGCCAATCCTAAATGGACAAATGACTAAATGGACAAATGGCTAAATGGCCAATCCTAAATACCTGTGTGTGTGTGTGTGTGTGTGTGTGTATGTGTATGGGGTGTCTGTGCGTGTTTGTCTGCATGCGCGTTGTATTCTTGTATGTGGTGTGTGCGTGTTCTATGCTCCTGTGTGTGCAGTGTGCTAGGTCCGGGCATGAAATACAATTCATCTGCACTTGTTAACATTGTATGATGAAAAATGCCAGTTTATGGGGTATTACCTAATTTCATTGTCCTACTTGCGCTAATGCAAATGTATGTTGTCCAATTGGAGTATTTTTTCTGAACCAGTGCTGCTTAAACTATGTTGAACTATGCTGTGTTGTTGGCGCGTTGAATGAAGACGTGCAATGTATGGATTGGACTAGCAGAGTTGATTACTGCCTCACGTTGGTCAACTGGATGACAGCAGCCATTTTAAACCCCAGCTGACAGAAACTTTTTCTCACCATTCCATACATGTGCCAGTGCTACCTGTGTAAGAATAAGAATTTAAAAAAAAAAAAAAAAAAAAAAAAAAAAAAATCTTATTTTCAAAACAGCTTTGTCCCTTTTAGTTTTCAGTTGAGACTCTGGAACAGACAACGGACCTCTGCCTGAGGATCTAAGGTACGCGCTGGCGTGCATGGGACTAAAAGGTCAGAGATATAACAGGGAGAAGCCATGAAGTAATTTTAAAATCTATACTAAAATATACTGGGAGCCAGTGTAATGTTAAAACGGGGTGGTATCATCAAATTTTTCTGGACAGTCTCGAGTCGATCAATAGATAGATCAAACAAGGAAAAATGCTATTGCAGTAATCCAGGTGTGATGATGAGTAAACCCGTCTAAGATGGTCTCAGTGTCACAAGAAAAATAAAAATGAGTCCTAAGACTGACCTCTGAGGCACTTCATATTTAACCGAACAGATTGAAGAGACATAGTTATTCACACACACAGAACCTCCTATGACAGGTTGATGATAACCATTCTAAAGCAGTACCAGATATCCCCACCCAGTACCTCAGTCTGTCTAACATGATGTTGTGATAAATGGTGTCAAATGCAGCGCTAAGGTCCAGGAGTACTGGTACTGGAAGCCATCATCAGCAGACATTAAAAGGTTATTGGCGACTATAAGCAGGTCAGTCTCAGTGCTGTGGTACTTCCATAGACTGTATATAAGAAGTGGACGTAATCATCATGATGTCACCTGTTGGTTTGTGGACTGCAGTTGAAGCCTCGAGTTCGGCAACCAGGAAGTGCCTTATTTGGACAAGATGGCGGCACTAACGGCCATGTGCGGAGCTAGCTAGCTTGCTTAATTAGGTTCATCTGTAATTCACATTCACTGTTATTTTAACAGGGCTGATAACTTTGTGTAGTGAACAACAGTCTTAAAACTAAATGTACTCACCAGAGAAAGTGAACAGCTCCTTATAAGCTGGTTAAATTTACACAGTGCCGTGGGTACGACTCAGCTCTAGCCTGATTGACAGATCATGCCATGGTAATGACTTGTCAATCATAGATAATCCTGCCCTGAAACATACTCTGCTTTATGGTCTATTTTAAAATAAATGGGACCATTATTTACTTACATTATTTATGGACATCATTTTGTATTGAAGAAAACATGAAACTAGTGATTGAGATCATAAACTCATCAGGAAAGTGTTTACTGAGGTAATTATTCAGCTGGGAAGTACGGTCATTTTGCCATTATTTCTAATGGAGCAGAACTTCTTTTTGCAACCAGAAGAGTCACCCCCTGCTGGCCGTTCGCATCAGATTGCTGACCGGAAGCTTCCCGCTTGGGTACCAGACTGAAACTTTTCAAACATTTTGTTATTTTCCAGCGTGCAGAGCAGTTGTTTCAACACATTTTTTTCTAACATCTTTGATATGGAAGATAATTTGGAAATTGGATTCAAATTTTGGAGGCAGTAATCCAGACCAGGCTTTTTAATAGTGGGTTCACACAAGCTGTTTTAAAATAGTCAGGGACACAAATGGTAGATAGGGATTTGTTAAAAACAGAAAGCAATAGGGCCCAACAAAGTCCATCACTTCAATAAAACTTTGTTGGTATTACATCAAGTGGGCTGGAAGACACTCCCATCTGTGATACTGTTTTAAAAACTCAGACAAGTCAATGGATAAAATTGGTTAAAATATGTTGTTGCTGGTGAGGGACCTCTGAGTAAGAGGCAGAGAGGGTAATAGAGGCTCTATTCGACACCATAGTATCAGTAAAATAAGATGAAACAATTCATAATCATCAACACTTTCAGCTGAGGCACAGAGGGGCTGAATTTACCGGCAATGTGTTCAGAAAAATAGTGTGTTCTCGCATCCTTAACCACGTTATTGTAGTCCTCCATACTGAGGTAATGAACTTTGAGACTGGATCTGCACTCTGCTTTTGCATTTACTTTTACAGCTGCGAATGTTGTTGTTTATCCTGGTCTGCTTATTAGCTGTAGACTTAGGCTAACCTTGAGAGGTGCAATAAGTTTAATGAGGACAAGCAATCTGATTGAAATGGTTGGCCAGATCATTGGTGTGACAATCAAACAGGTGTTGCTTTGATTCTTAAAACAATGTGCAAACCTTTAAATGCTTTGTTCATTAAGGTGCCAGGACACAAGGAGCTTGATGAGGCAGTATGAGTAACTGGTGATTCACAGTTAAAAACTATCCATCTGTGGTCAGATGGTCATATCCAGTAATTCCACAGAGGAATGCTTACAAACCAAGTCAAATGTATGACCCGGTAATGTGTTTGCCATAGCCATGTTTAAAGTTAAAAGAAGTGGCAATATTTAAAAAAGTCAGTTGCATGAATATTAGTGATGTGCAATACCACTTAATTCCTATACGGTCCAAAAACAAGTAATACTCAGGCTAGTATTGCTTAACATCTTTTATTTCTAGTTAATGTGACCTCCCCCCTTCTGTTTCTGTATTTATGAGGGAAATAAAGAGTAGGCTGTAGGCTACCAATTCCAAATAACATACATGTTCTTTAAAACATGAACATTACAACTTTCTTTTGCTGCCCAGCTTACTGTGTACAGTAAGTAACTAGTGCAACTTTACTTCACATCTGTTTCTCTGTGCTACCTTAGGGGTGAGGGTAGACTACCTCGGCCCTGACTGTACCTATGGGGATTATTCTGCCCCGTTGACTTAGGTCAGCTACTATCTTGCCTCATAATTCAGGCATGCAGGAGGCTGGCACTCTCTGGTGGGGTATCGGCAGTCTGCAGGAACATCAGTCTTTTTGCACTCCAATGGAGGGCTGAGTTCTGATGCTGATGCAAAACAAGGTGTCACAGTCTCGTTCACAACTGGAAAGCTTGTTTCTGGTGTAGTGGAGTTCTGCACTTGTGTAGGTAGGTGAACTGGTGAGTGTGGAGGTGCATCTGACGAATCTCCAAGAGACGGCTCTGCGTGCACAGTAGGAGTTTGTAAGAGTTGAGATAGATACTATATATACAGTTTGTGCAAGAACAGTTGCAGGAACCCACTTAGGTTCGCCTCTGTAGTTCCTGGCCAACACCGATTCTCCTTAAGTGAAAACTCTGTCCTTGGCCTGATGATCTCTTCGCATAATCTGCTTCTCTTGTTACCTCCGAACAGTGTCCTTCACTGCTGATGGTTTCAAGAGATCGAAAGTGGTGCACAGATCTCTCTTAAACATCAGGCTGGCAGGAGATGTCTTTGTTGTGGCATGTGGACTGCTGCGGTAGTTTAGCAGAAATTGTACAGTCTTTGTTGCAGTGTTCCTTGGCCTTGAGATGCTTTCAGTGCATGTTTCATCATCTGGACAAACCTTTCTGCAAGGCCGTTCTGTCGAAGGGTGGTATGGAGCTGACTTAATGTGTTGCACTCCATTCGCTTGCAGGAAGGCATGCATTTCCTCTGAGCCAAGTTGAGGTCCATTGTCAGAGACGAACTGTGAAGCAGATCCAAAACGACTAAACATTTCTCCTAGCTTCTCTATTGTCTTTTCTGTGGTAGTTGACTTCACGATAGCCACTTCAGGCCATTTACTGTGTGCGTCAACAGCGACAAGAAACATTTTGCCCTCAAATGGACCTGCAAAGTCAATGTGCTCACGATGCCATGGCTCCTGTGAGAACTCCCAGGCATGAAGAGGAGCTAGTGGTGGGTTGTTCCTAACCTTGTGACAAGATGAACAGTTTTTTGCCAAGTCTTTAATCTGTTTGGCCATGTTTGGCCACCAAAAGTAGCTTCTCCTCGCTATCTCCTTCATTCTCACTATCCCACTGTGTCCTGCATGAAGTTGTCGCAATACTTGGGTTCGGAGTGACAAGGGAATAATCACTCTCCTCCCCCACAGCAAACAGCCCGACTGAACAGACAGCTCCGACCGCCGTCCAAGGAAGGATTTCAAGTTTGCATCACCCCGAGCAGGTTGACCCCCGGCAATCATGTTCATGACAGCAGACAACAGAGGGTCAGTTCTGGTCTCCTTTTTTACCCGGAGAGCCGAAACAGGTGCTTTTTCAACCTCCCTGAAGTAGAAAATGTCCTCCCTAGTTGACTCCGGCTTCATGAAAGGAAGCGGCAATCTGGATAGAACATCCGCGTTGCAATGGGAGTCTGACTTGCGATACTTAATGTCATATGAGTGTCCTGACAACAGCAACGCCCACCTCTGTAGTTGGGAGGCAGCAAGGATGGTATACCAGTGTATGGGCCGAGAGTGGTCGTGAGAGGTCGGTGGTCCGTAGGGAGCGAGAATTTCCTTCCATACAAGTACTGATGGAATTTCCTGACTCCAAATACAATGCTCAAAGCTTTGCGTTCCAGTTGAGCATAATTGGTCTGCTTTGTTTAATGTCCTTGACGCAAAAGCTTCTCCATGCCATCCGGCAAAATGTGAGAGATCAACGCCCCGACACCGTAAGGAGAGGCGTCGCAGGCGAGCTGAATTGTAAGCGATGGGTTGAAGGGGTAAGTACCTCAGATGATGTTGGTGCATCTTTCGCCCTTTGAAAAGCTTCCTGACAGCTGGCCGTCCACTTCCATGCTTTCTCCTTTTGTAGAAGGTCATGCACTGGTTTCAGTAGTGATGCCAAGTTTGGAATGAAGTGTCCATAATAGTTCAACAGCCCCAAGAAAGACCTTAACTGATTGATATTTTCGGGCGGCGGTGCATCCACAATGGCTGTGGTTTTTGACGGTGCAGTGTGAAGCCCCTTAGCGTCAATCACATGTCCCAAGTATTCCACAGATACTTGGAAAAACTCACATTTCTCCTTGTGGACTCTCAAGCCATATTCCTTCAATCTCTGGAGAGTAGCATCCAGGTGGCGCAGGTGCTCTTCATCATTTGCTCCAGTGCACAGGATATCGTCTAGGAACAGTGCTGGGGCTGACGTGATACCAAAAGGCAGTCTGCAGTATCTGAAAAGTCCTTTGTGTGTGTTAATAGTAAGCATCTCCCGTGACTTTCTTCTACATGCATTTGTAAGTAAGCCTGATTGAGGTCGATTTTGCTGATTTTTTGTCCCCCACTCAGTCCAGCATACAAGTCATCAATCAGGGGAAGGGGGTACTGCTCTGCTGCTAGCACCAGATCGAGTGTTACCTTAATCCACAGGTCCAGATCCCCCCGTCCTTCTTGGGTAACGTAACGATAGGCGTGGCCCACTCACTGGTTGTCACAGGCTCCAGAACCCCATTCTTGGCCAGAGCGTCCAGGTCAGCCTCCACCTTGGGTTGGATGGCGTATGGCACTGGTCTTACTTTCCTAAACACAGGTTTACTATCAGGTTTCACATGTGGCTTTACTGTGATTTTTTTCATTCTGCCTAACTCATCTCGGAAAACCTCATCATGCTTTCCCAGTATGGCCTGCAGGCAAGTGGAACTGTGCGACAGCTTCCTCACTTATTGCCAGTCAAGACGGATTTCCTTTAGCCAAGCACGCCCCATAATGGCAGGATAATTTCTCTTAGTAACTTAAACTGGCAACTTGGCAGTGTGGCCATTACACTGAACAGTCACCTTAGTCATTCCTTTTATGGGCACTCGATGACCAGTATACCCCTTAAAATCTGGGTCTGAAGGAGATAGTGGTAGGTGCTTCATGAACTTCCTGTAGATTCTGTATGACACTAGTGATGCCCGTGATCCTGTGTCTATCTGCATCTTTACAGAATGTGCTTCCAGTTTGGGTCTGGCCCAAAACCCTTGTGAGCTTTCATCCGTACAGTGTTTACTGCAGTCGACAGCTCTTCCTCTGAGGAATCACTCGCTCTGTTGTTACCATGCTTAAGTGTGTGAACATGTCTTCCCTTTTTATGTTTTAGTGTCTCTTTTTTACTTCCAGTATTTGAGCTTTTGTCTTTGCGTTTTTTGTTTGTGCATACCCGCTCAACATGGCCTTTTTTCCCACAATTGTGACAATCCATCTCTTTACACCAACAGTCAGTAGCAAGGTGTCCTGATTGGCCACAGCAGAAACATGGCCCTTGTGCATTTGCTGTGTCACCGCTAAATTTATGCACTCTGCCAGAAGCATGCAGTTGATAAGCTTCCTTTGATGCCATTTCCATTGTGACACTGATATTGATGTCTTTTTCAAGCGTTAAGTCACTTTCTATGAGTAATTTCTTCTATGCTGCTTCATTTCTTAATCCACACACAAGCCTGTCTCTTAATGTGTCATTTAAAACATCCTTAAAGTCACAGTACTTAGCTAGCTTGCGTAATGCTGCAACAAACATGGTGACAGACTCACCCTCTTCTTGATTCCGTCTGTGGAACCAGAATCTTTCTGCGATCACCAGAGGCTTGGATGAAAAATGGTTAGTCAGTGTTACCACAATGTCTTTGTAGGTTTTACTGCCTGGCTTTGCTGGCTGTAAAAGGTTGCGTAGCAAGTTAAAAGTCTTTGGGCCTATCATACTCAAGAAAGTGGGCACCAACTTATCATCATCTATTCCATTAGCCATGACCAAATAGTCAAAAACGCTCCATTGCTCCGCGCTCTCATCAAAGGGACCGATTGAGCCGATAATTCCAGCCATTTTGGTCTCCTGGCTATACGGCACTCTTGTCCTCACAGACGGCTCCTGCCTGTGACTTCAGTCCTGTCAATATCCGGGGCTACTTACAGTTCGCACCGGGTGGTATTCACTGCTCTATTCCTTCCCGCTCAGCCGGCCGCAGTGCATAACGTTACACCTCAGCACACACAGCAAACACATCCGCACCCCGGCTATCACCTGGCAGCGGGTGGCACCGCAGAGAAAATGCAAAATTCCTCCGTCGCGTAGAGCAAGCGTCGGTCCAGACGTCCTCGTCGCCACTTTTTGTTATATCCTTCCATCTTCTTGTTACTTGATATAATATCATACCCCGGACTACGACGTAACATTAACCGTTTATTGTTACAACGCATGTCACAGCAACAGCATGGTTCATCACAACTACGAGAGAGACTGAAGGTTAGCCACAATCCGTTAGGCGTATCTCACTACGGATCTCATTGTAGCCCAAAATACACAACAGCCATAATTTTAGCTTGTGGTAAAACGTTTTTAATGGGCATTTAGCATGTGAAAGTACAAATTACACATGTGTGCACAGTGGTGAAGCAATGTCCAAAAAAACAAATTCTGAAAGTCAAGTCACATATCACCACTAACAGTAAAAAGAAATACATGTTTTCCACCAGGGCGGTAAAATGTGAAGCTTAGCTGGCTGATATGAGCTGCTGTTTCCGTTTTATTGCCAATAATATTCATCAGCTGTTTGACTCAGGAAGGTAAGGGCACATTTCTGTCCACATAACAAAGCCGTAACAGAGACTGGAGAAGAACTACATGAAATTACAATCCAACTACATATATTTTCTACATATCATTTGCATCGCTAAAGTCTAACTTTAGTTAATTACCTGTCCAGCTTTGAAAACATCTGTCCCACATTATAGCCTTCCATCTAGGAAAATCCACAACATCAGTGATTTCTGCCGTCATCTGTCTGCATCTGTCCGGACTCCTCTGGCTTCATGGTGTACCAGTGTCCAAAAAATCTCTTTGTCTCTCCCTGAGGAAAAGGGGGGTGACGGGCTGATCAAAACCTAAAGTGAAAGGTTTGCTTTCCTATATGTGCTGTTTTGGACGGTCCAATCGTAAAATTTTCCAGCTCTGGTGAAGTTGAGATAACAGACTCTATGCATGACTGTTAAGCTGACAATATTAACATTACACAGAGACTAACTTCAGCCTGAACCAGGCTGTGGGGACCTCAGCAGCCATAAACTAAACGACCTCTAAACACTCCCAAGACCAAAAGGGCAGGGGTAACTGTGGTAACAAAGTTCCTCTTTCAGATTACCTCAGACATCAAAGAC
This sequence comes from Micropterus salmoides, assembly GCF_014851395.1. Lineage (NCBI taxonomy): Eukaryota > Metazoa > Chordata > Actinopteri > Centrarchiformes > Centrarchidae > Micropterus > Micropterus salmoides. The sequence goes on along the minus strand of NW_024041151.1, from coordinate 17,657,914 downwards.
TCCTTCTTCAGTCTTGACTCTCTACCCCATTAAAGAGCCATTAATTTGGAATCTTAACATGCCCTCTCACTTTCACATCTAGGTGTGAGAAACTCCAGACACCAGAGCAGGACGCTGCCCCGAATTCCTTTGTGTGGACAAATGAATATTGTCTCCCTATAAACTTGCCTATTACATGTTTTAATTAAATGAATCTTTAAGTTACTTAGTAGGTCTTTCCACGTTAATTTGAGTAGTTGTATTACCATGTTGTTGCTGTTGAAAAGAAGAAAACCACAAATAAGTTAATTTTGCAGTGTTCTTTAATTTTCAGCAATGATCACTGACATTCCTTTAAATCATGTTTTAACTAATGCTTTATCCCCAACACTTTCTGACACTTCCTTTATAAATGATATGATACAGAAATATTATCCTGTGCTACTTAATTAATTTTCCAGCTCGAAATTAAAGTTAAATAACCATTTCTTCCCTAGTGAGAGGATCAATTGTTCTCTCGTGGAACCAGTGAAGTGAGGCTCTGTTTTCCCCTGCTCTCTCTCCCTGCCTGTGCCTCATTAGCCTCATGTCTTTCATCTGTGTTGCTCCCGCCCTGCTCGTTAGTCCCTGTGTGTGTGTATATATACCTGGTGTTTCTGTCTTGTCTTTGTTGGGTCATTGTATGGTGTCACCCTGTGTAGCAGTGTGTCTCGTGTCTCCAGCCTTACTCACCGTGTCTCCCTGTTACCCTGCTCAGTTTTGGATTCTGGTTTTCATCCTTTTGGATTTCTGTTGGACAGCCTTTGTTTTGGGACTCTGTCATCAGCCACTCAGTTTGTAAGTGTGCTCTCCTTTTGTTTGTTTATTAAAACCCCTTTGTACTATACCTCTTCCTGCCTTGCGTCCTGCGTTTGGGTCCTCCAACCTGCCTCACCCACACCAAACCGTGACAATTATCATATCACTATGAGTTTATTAGTTCTCTTTCTCTCTTAGAATCAAATCCTTCTCCACAATAACTCAGACCAACTAAATTCACATTGAGCTCCACTACATTCTTATTGTGTGCATCCTGTTTGTTTAGCCATTGTTTATGTCTTTGATGTATATTTAACCGCATTTATATTCACCCTTAGTTAGTTAATTAATTTCACTGTAATCACAGGAAACGTGTGTGTGTGTGTGTGTGGTGTGTGTGTGTGTGTATTGTTTAACTCCAGGTCACTGTAACAGAGGATTTTTGCCTTCGATATGAGATTGACTGATTGATAGAAATAATTAAGCAAGTACAACTAACTGATCACTAGGAATAATTGCGGAATTATTAAACCCATAACGTTACCCAGGGAGCCCGGAGACCCTGGGTGAACTGAATTTCCGGTGGTACCCCGAGGATTTACGAATTAAGATTTCTGAATAATTAATATTCATCATTTTTATTAACAGTAGGTACAATGCTACAATGGTATAAAGATCCACAGGCTGTCGGCTCTCGCGCTAAATAACACATGCTCGTTCAATTGTCCCAATGTCACTTCTCTTCTTACTTCCTACTTCTAAAACTAGAAGACTACTCCGACACTGCATGTTATTATTATTTCCTCGCATTTGACGCATTTAATGTAGTGACTGGCGTATACACTGCCGGAATTATACAAGTAGAAGAAGAACACGGTGATGACAAAATGCGCTCAGCAGCGCTGTTTGTCTGTTGTCGGCTATTGTATAATGCAGCTTCTCCATAGAAGGGGTTGCCTACGGTTATGTAGATAAAATGGCTCATTCTAAGGTAATAAAATATAACGGCTCATTATGTAAGGTCTTTATACACCACTGAAAACATAGTTATGGATCTTATATTGCATTTCTGTCAATAGATGCTCAAATATTACACACTGAACCTTTAATTATAATAAAAACATCCTACTCAGAACTGCCGCTTCATAGCATCATAATATTATTTTGACATAATCTCAGATGTTTAGCGAAGTTTGCAGTGTTGCCAAAGTATTTCACTGTCTTTGCACACACATCACACTCAGCGTCATTATTACCTTCACAGCTAAAATACAGCCAGACGTGACTGCTTTTACAGTCAGCCATAGTCTGTATTCATTCGTGGGAAAAGTAAAGGGCTGCAGCGGCTCACTTCAAAGAAGCTCCGTCACAGAGCTGTAGCACAAGCATGACTTTGACAGGAGGATGGAGAAGTAGTTCCTATAAACCGAGTATAATTAGACCATCCTGGTGACAGTAAGATACTTATTGACAGCAAACACACACTCACTCCAAATTACTGAGTTTAGATTCTTGATTCATTTTATGAGTATCAATCCTAGAGCGGAAACGTTAGTATGAGGTGTGTGTGTGGATATATATATATATATATATATATATATATAAAGAGAGAGAGATCAAACACTATAGTAAACACAGAAAATCATGGAAATTGTGCATACGTGGGCTCATGGATCCCGCTGTCTGTTGGGGTCTGGCCACAGGACCTCATCGACATCGCAAGCAATATCTTCTCCCGCTAGGCACCAGGGAAAATATCCCCTTGCATGTCGAAACCATCCATGGATTGCTGTCACCGGCCTGTTCCATTGCCTGCAGAAGAGGCATGCGGGCATGTGGTTGGCGGTCATATACATGCCATCTCCAAGCCGAAAAGAATTCCTCTATAGGGTTTAAAAATGGTGAGTAAGGGGGCAAGTATACCACTTCAAATTGATTGTGGTTGGTGAACCAGGCCTGGACCAGAGCAGCCCGATGGAAACTGACATTATCCCATACCACCACAAACCTGGTCTGTTCTGTACAGCTATATTATGGAGAGCATCTAGAAATGTGAGTATATGTTGGCTATTGTATGGACCTAGTTTTGCATGATGATGCAGAAGCCCTCTAAGGCATATGGCAGCACACAATGTGATATTTCCCCCGCGCTGCCCTGGGACATGCACAATTGCCCTTTGGCCAATTACATTATGACCCCATCGTATTGTTTTGCTCAGGTCAAATCCAGCTTCATCAATGAAAATGAATTCATGAGGCTGTGCAGCTCCATCCATGACCAAGATTATCTGTAACAAAAAAACCCAACATATTACTGTGCTACACATACAGAACCCTTATCCCATCACACAGGAACCTGTGTAGTTCTCCGAATGGATCCATGTGGTACTGATATGGTACATATTCAACTGCTACTGGATTTCACCAATACTGTATTGTAAATGTAAAGGACAGTTACACTTATCCGTACATATTCAGCTCGAAGTCCTTTGACCCTGACACTGTTCCTCTCAAATGGGACCCTGTAGAGCTGCTTCATGATGATGTTGTGTTTTCCCAAGATGCGTCTGATGGTGGTGATGCTCACATGGTTTGTTGTTGAACACTTGCCTGTCTGCAAGTATTTTCTGTCATTTCTGTCACTAGGTCCACAACAGCAAGTTCCTGCTGTTGTGTGAACAGGCGTTGGCGTCCTCCCCCAGAAGGTCTTCTAGTCATTCTAGAGAAATACAACCACAAATTGTCATCGGTTTGCTTCTTTTTCTTACATTACTGTATATAATGTATCAACCACTGTACTGAAACATCTCAATATACTGTAAGTAATCATGCATGGTATGTTTCACAAAAACTACCACTTTGGCTGCAAAAGGAGCATTAGCACCCTGCAATACCCTGTACACGTGACTATACTATAGTACAGTGCTGTAAATACCATCTGAGTGGAGTAGAAGGTAGAGAGGTGAAGACATACCTGTTTTCTAGTCGGAATGTTCTTATTACAGATGCCACTGTGAAGCGGCTTAGATCTGGGTGGACTCTTTGCCCAGCTTCCCTCGTAGTCAGGCCATGGTTGATGACATGGTCCACCAAAGTTGCTCTTATATCATCAGAAATCGGACCTTGACCTTGTCCTCCTCCTCCTCCTCTTCCTCTGCCTCTTGCTCTCCCTCCATCCATGCTTGCAAAGTTCTTGAAAATGGCTAAACTAAGGGCTTTTTTGCAGCTGGCTGATTGGTGTTCAGTTTTGCAAGTAAGTGCCTTCAGGTGTGTATTTGAGTGGTAGCAATTACCTGATGTGTTTTGTATTTTGGATACATGCGTTTTCCAAATGGCACCCTGAGATTTCATTTTTGAACAAAGTGTCTTATGTATGAAATAGAGTGCAGTATGCAGGACCAAGTGTGTTGCATAAAGGAGTAAGTGTGTTGCAGAATTGCAACTAGAGTGCAAAGCAGCGCTTTTGTTTAAGGTATGGGTACATGTGTTTGAGGTATGGTAACAAAAGCTTCAAGTTGTGTTACTTTAGTCTAAGCATGGGTCTATAGTGTTCAAGCAACGGGCAAAAACTGTAATGTGACTTTTCCCCGCATTATAGTGTCTGCCAAATTAGCAAATGTAGGCCGAAGAAGAACTTCTTAACCGTTTGATAAATAAGTAATACGTTGTTCTGGTCAAATAATATACAGCGGGATGTTTGTGTGAATTAAACAGCTGTCTGTGCAGATTAGCTTCAAAAAGAGAGAGATCATTGCTCATAAGGAGTTCCCATTTCCCTCTCTCACACGCAAACACACAAACACACAGTCCAATAAGCTACTTGCCCCAATATTGCAACAAAGTTTAAAGTTTAAGTTGCAATAGCCTGAAAAATGCCACCAAAGAGTACTGTTCAAGAAGATACTGCAATTCCGCCATTTAGGCTATTATTTTGCTTGCAGGTGCGTGGGAAGACCTTTTGGCTTCAGGGTTCTGCAGAGTAGTAGAGAAGAGTAGTAGGGTTCTGCTTTTTGCTGTGTGGTGTGTAACATATGTGCATTTGAGGCATAACAGTTTAACATAGCACTGTAGCAGCTGGATAGAGGATTAGTGACCTTTAAGGGGAGAGCAGAGGTTAGTGGTTATGTGCAGACTCAGACCCTTATATGGTGTCTAACAGATGCCTACACATATCCTATAGCACTGTGCCCTTATATGGATTGGTGCCTTAGTTTGCAGACTCAGACCCTTATATGGTGTCTAACAGATGCCTAAACATGTCCTATATAAGCTATGTTTGATGTACAGAGAGACAGAGTGGTCATCAGGCTGGGTCACTCTCCAAGCTGCTGCAGAGCTTGTAATTGATGCTGAACTCCTAGATGTAATAAACTTTTATGATCAAGAACAGTGTCAAGCGGATTTCTTCTCAACACATCATCGCAGCATTATTGTTGGGACACCACAGCTGTAACACAGTTATAGGCCTATAACGCATTATAAAAAATAAATCGGCAATATTACAGGCTACCTGCTACAATCTAGGTAACGCATGTTACAACTTATTTTAAGCCGAAATAAAGTAATGTTTTTTTAATAATTCATCAACACCAAGAAAGATTTTGGCACCAGAAAAAGCAATTTTTGAGTAAAATATTAACATTATTACCTGTTGATGCAATCCGACGGTCGAGATTGTAGGCAGGGTGCAAACTACGGGGGAGCTCAGCTCCTTTTAACAAGATGGTAGTTCCCCTGATGGATCATGCCTAAATACATTTCTATATGTAAACCACACGCTACTTCATACACAAGTGCCAGAACAAACTGGACCAGAGGCTACTATATCAGTATAGGAATATAAAGTTTATTTGTTACATCAAAACAAAAGAAAAACACAATTCAGGATTAGACTGCGTTACCAGGGAAACTGATGTAGAATTGAGCACTGACAAATTATAACCAAACTGATAAACAAATAAGGAAATAACCCACACACTCAAACCAATTAAACCAAATACTATGGAAAAACACTATCTGCATGCTACACACTAATTACACAAAACACCCATGCAAAATGGTTACTCTGTCTTTCAGTTTCCCCCTTTAACACAGCCAGAAACACAAAATATGGCCCATTCAAGGATCTAGTGTGAGCACAATAAAACTAACCAGTGGGGAAAAAACAGTGGTTGGCTCTCCTAATAACTTCTATTTGAAACAAGACAAACAAAAACACAGTAAGATACAAAAACACTTTAAAAGAAACATTTCATGAAACATAAGCAAATGTAACAATTATCATACCTTGTTTGACTTAGAAACACATTCCCCTCCCGCCGTTGAAGGCATGCAGGTGACTGGGATCTATATTTTCAAATATTCCTGTTACATTCATATAAAAAAAGGCTAAAATCTTGTTTAAAACCATCTTACACATACCTGTGCTTTAGCTGATGTGTTTGGACAATCACTCCAAGCTTTGGACCCTCACCACCACGAAGTCTAATAAATAACAGGTTTTTTTAACAATTCTTCAACTTCTCTTTAATAAAATAAACTACAAATTATTCTAAGATCTAGTTCTGGAAATGCATTATTAGCCTTAGATTTTTACACATTTTTAAAAGTAAAACCTATTTAAAAATAGAGCCTACCCAATCAAGAACCAAACAAAGGCTGGCCTCAGCTGCTCCCTCAGGTGTGTGACTGCAGAAAGAAAGGACCAGGTGATCTTCCCTTCCCTATTTATAGACTCTGCCCCTTTACCTGGGTCCTAGTGCTAAACCCCTGTTGCCTTCCCTATCACATATAGGCTGTGTGTTTGTGCTTTAAAGAATTACTTTCATGATCAGAGAGGCTGATCATCCTGACCGATCCTGCCATCTCCCGTCAAATAATCAATGACGTTATGCTGCTGTACCTCGTGTGTAAATGCGCACAGCGTCTTTCTTAATGGGGAGACGACTCATCCTATTTTACCCATAATATTTATATTGACACACCGATATGAATCAGTCAGAATCTAACGTTGATTAATGTTGTGTGTTCTTCTCCAAATCCAAAATGTCTCACACACAGTCCAGGTTCATACAATGAAACTGTGGAGTAAAGCAGCCAGCCTCCTGATCAATCCTGAACTCCAGCAGAGTTTCCTGTGCCTGTCCTGTCAAGTTTATAGCTACACTTTTTAGTTTTGCTGCATAAATGTCCCAGGGTATTTGCTGTGACATTACAGCGCCGATGGAAACGTTTAAAATGACTGACAGATGCCTTTCTAATCATGAAGGTAAACCATTAAACAAAAACACTCATACATCAACACAATAAAATAAAAAGAAATCACCTGGAAAGTTAAAAGGACAAGTAGAGGTGGGATAAATGCAAGAAAATAATTAGTTGAGTTGAGTGTGGGTGGATGATTTGTGCATACATGATTATTCAGATATGTCAGAGCCAATTCACACATCACGCCAATGTAACTCGTGTAATGACAAAACAGTGCAAACAGCTGCTGATGTCAAATTATTAGGCATAAAGAGCATCTTCTGCATTCAGCACTAACCTGGTGTATTTTTCTTTAAATTCAAATTGAAATATACAATATGTATCTTTATAGAGTTGTGTAATTATTTGGTAACCTACTAAGTTTGGCGTTATTCTTGTTACAACTAACTAGGATAGTTATTCTTGCAATATCCCACTTTTTGACAACCGATTTGACCAGTGTCATATTTATATGTATGACATTTCAAAACATAAATACCAGTAACACTACAATACTCTCTCTTGCTTCTGTTTTTTTAACATGTCAACAAACAGCATGGCTCCACAAAACACTTAACATAGAGAGAGAAACAGAGAGAAAGAGGAGTACATTAAACACAAGTTAAAGTACCACTGTCACAAACCTAGATTAAGAATGCAATATTTAAGCAGACACAACCAAACTCAGAACAAATGAGCCTACAGGGCCATAAGCAAAGAGCAGTCAATGAAGAAAATGAGTCGCACAGACAATGTTTTAGGGATCCAGAGCCTTTCTATAGCCGCTTTCCACAGAGATCCCGCAATCAAAACGGAAAGAATGTCAGCCAATATATATCCTCAGACAGCCCGCCGACTTGTTGTGGCCCCGCAGTGTTTGTTGTGCTGCTCAATGGAGCACCTGTTGGGCACAATTAACGTTCAGTTTCACAGCATCGTCCAAATGACTTCCGCTGTTCTCATGTTTTGCAATCCTTTCACAAAGGTGTATATGAAAACAGGCACAGGACGGTCTCCTTCGAAGCATAACGTTAACAGCCGGTCACACGCGCAGTACAATACACAAAACTGTGTAGCAGTGTGAAAAACTTATTTTAAAATAGCCAGGCTACTAACTGTCTCTGTAAATTAATTAAATTAGACTTTTCTTTCTTCTGCAGCTTGTTGCTGCCTCCACAGAAAACACACACATTCGGCACAACACCGGTGTACTCTGCCTGTTTGTCCCGCCCTTTAACCACAATTTTTGAAATGTGAATGCCATCTACATGGACGAATCAGAGGTCTCTCCTAAAATAAACATCACAGTCTGTTACAAATCAGGGTCAGAGGTTACCCTCTTAAAGTGACAGAGCCTAATATGAGAACACATATGCTGCTATTCACCTTTTAACTCAAACTAAGGGGTTAGATAATATAAAAAAATAGTATCTAGCATTTTATGCATATGCTCCACTAAGGAATCTGTACTCTCTGTAAATAATCCATAAACTTTCATTGTTATGCAGATGATACTCAGTTATATCTATCGATCAAGCCAGATGAAACTAATCAGTTAGCTAAACTTCAAATGTGCCTTCAGGATGTTAAAACCTGGATGACCTGTAATTTTCTAATGTTAAACTCAGATAAAACTGAAGTTATTGTTCTGGGGCCCAAGCACCTCTGTGACACATTATCTAAAGATATAGTTTCCCTTGATGGCATCGCCCTGGCCTCCAGCACCACTGTGAGGAATCTTGGAGTTATCTTTGATCAGGACATGTCGTTTAAGTCTCACATTAAGCAAATTTCAAGGACCGCCTTTTTTCACCTACGTAATATCGCAAGGAACATCCTGTCTAAAAATGATGCAAAAAACTATTCCATGCATTTGTTACTTCTAGGCTGGATTACTGCAATTCCTTATTATCAGGCTACTCAAAAACGTCCATTAAGACTCTTCAGCTGATCCAGAATGCTGCAGCACGTGTTCTGACAGGATCCAGGAAAAGAGATCACATTTCTCCTGTCTTAGCTTCTCTGCATTGGCTTCCAGTAAAATCCAGAATAGAATTTAAAATCATTCTTCTTACCTACAAAGCTCTTAATGGTCAGGCACCATCTTATCTTAAAGAGCTCATAGTACCTTACTACCCCACCAGAGCACTGCGCTCCCAGAATGCAGGGTTACTTGTGGTTCCTAGAGTCTCCAAAAGTAGACTAGGAGCCAGAGCGTTCAGCTATCAAGCTCCTCTCCTCTGGAACCAGGTTCCAGTTTGGGTTCAGGAGGCAGACACCATCTCCACATTTAAGAGTAGGCTTAAGACTTTCCTCTTATAAAGCTTATAGTTAGGGCTGGCTCAGGTGAGTCCTGAACCATCCCTTAGTTATGCTACTATAGGCCTAGACTGCTGGGGGACTTCCCATGATGCACTGAGCTCCTCTCTCCTCTACTTTCTCTCCCTCTTTTTGCAACCTCATCCCATTAATGCATGTTACTAACTCGACTTCTAACTCGACAGTCTAAAGTCAGCCTGAACCCATATTTTCCTGTCTTTTGTGTACTCAACAGTTGAACCTTGTTTCAAACAGCTGTAGAAGTAATAATTCAAGTCCCCGAAATGTTGAGCTTAGTATTTGCAGTAAACATTAAATAAGTGAGCTGTGTCATCGACAACATTTTATCAACCTAATCTTTCCTTTAAACTTGTGACTGTGATTACAATTGCTTTTCTCCACATAGACCAGAATAATTACTACACACCACACATCAAAGGTAGTGAAAGCCAGAATAGGAAACTCTCATGAGGATTCTGAGGATGTGATCATTTTTACATCCTCTTTCTACTGACACTAACTTCTGCCTTCAAGTCATGTGTTCTCATTGAGCCTCTCTTTAGAAAATAATCACATTAATTGTTACTAACATGACATTACTGACATTAAATAATCTTATTAAATCTGGTATATTATGAGATTGCTTTAATCTGCTTTATTCGGATGAAACAACACGCTATATACTGTAGTAAATGTGAACATACACATCAAGCACAGAACATTGTTGAGCAGTCAGTGATTTCTCAACTGTGTTTATATGAAGGGTTTAAGAAAGGCTCAACAACAAACCAAACTTAGTTAGTATGAATTATTGATCAGGAACACTAAATTATTAACACTAAAGTATTTCATTATAGGTCTAAGACATAACAGGCAAACCAGTTTGGTTGTGGATGCCATGCCATGAAAGTAAATCTGCATGGAACAAAACAGAAAAAGAAAAAACAGGTGGAGTGAAGACCTCACAGGCAGGCAGAGCTAGGCGTCTGGGTTGAAAGAAAAACTGAAAGTAGGCTATAGGAATCTATCTGAGCTGTATGATGGCAGAGCAGAAGGCAGAAGTGTACTCATAATACTTTAATCTCGACTCTATTCTTCAAATGGTACTTCAGCTTTATTCTCATCATGTGTACTTTATGCTCGACATTTCGTAATAATCTCGAAATGCAAAAAACCCCAAAAACATTCATCATAATTTTTTCCCCCTTAGGCCCTAATATTCATATTTATGCATTTATAGCATCTTTCAACTTAATAATGGCAAATGCTTTTGCTTTGTAAAAAAAGTACAATACAAAAAAACTGGTGCACTCTGTGTTCCTTTCAGCCCCTTCATCTTACTGTCCCCAGGTCAGATCTATGGGGCAGGGAGGTAGCTGCATGCATTGTTCTCTGCCACAGTGTCTTATATGAAGCTACCACCAGGAGTCACCAGTAAAATGTGCATGTCCAAAAACATGGCTTGAAACAAAACAAGAAAATCTTCACCACTAAACATTTTAGGGACTTTAAATGTATGAAAGTAAACTGTCAGAGAATGACCTACCAGAGGTAAACAGTTATGAAAGCATAAACATTAGGTGTAAAAGACATCCAAGGTACTGACTGCCTTACATATTTGATTTATACTATTTGCTGATAAAGTACAATTTCACTGACCAAAAACTGAGATTAGAAATAAGTATATGGTGTTGCGAAGGGCCGATGTGAGCACACAGTAGTATACATGTAGTAGGTTATAGTTTTAAGAAGTACTAGGAGAGATGATGTGGAGTTGTGCTGCTGTTTTTCACCATGACAGGGCCAAGGTAACAAGGCCGTTTTCACCATCAGACCGACTCTGACTGTCCTGAGATATACTTCAGTTAATTTTATAGTGGAGCAGCTGATAAAAACAAAACTGCAAAATCTATGTCAGTATTCACAGCTAGAATGAACCAAACTACAGGATGGGATGATGTGACACAAAGCAGCTACAGCACATTTTAAATATCTACAGTACATCTGTCAACACATTTGAGTCTTTATAAATGTCAAAGTTTTAGCACCTCAATGTGAGGAACTGAATATGAAACTTGACTAATATTAGCTTACTGAAGGGCAGAGAAAGAAACGGTTCCGCTATATTGAAGACAAATCTTATCACGGTTGCTTTCACCCCCCTCAAAATTTGGTTGGTGGGGGTTGTCAAATATAAGTTGCACTCACAGTTCCCTGTACAGACCTCAGGAGGGAAGACATTAGATTCTGAAGTAGCCTGAAAATAACGGAGGATGGCCTTGCTTAAGACCGCTTTGCTTCTCTTCATTTGTCTTGAAGGCTGTGGTAAGCCTATAATTAATTGTAGTAATTTATGATATGAATAATGATGATTTAAGAAATGAATAGTAGAAAAGTTAAGTGCCGAGTTACATTACAAGGAAGAGGATCAATAATGATGAATTTTCCCCCTGCAGCTCTGACTTCGGGTTTGAATATCGATGGATTGCAAAATGTTCCAGATTCCCTGAGAGCAGTAAGTTTGATTTTGGATTTCTTGCAATAACATATATATTTTCACTCAAAACATAAATAAATAAACACAAACACATATGATGGTGATTATGATGTGCTGGTTTTTTATATGATGTGTGTGTTACGTGTTGTTCTGAACTTCTTGAAACACAACTCAGATCTCAATTCAAGAAACAAATACATGTAATTATATAGAAATTTGGGGATTTTCAATAACTTCCTAGATTTACTTTAGGAAAACATTTTGTATCTTGTGTGCTAAAATTGTATGTTTAATGCATCACTCTTTCTTGGAGGAGTAATGAGGACGCTACAGTATGATACACAATTGTTCCATTCTTTAAGAGAAAGCATGCATCATTAACTCCACACAATTAAATTGAAACAACGTGACAAATGCAAGGAAATAATGTTGACTTGTTATAGAGGGAACTAAGATTTGCATTTCTTCAAAATCAGGAAGTACCTTCATTTCTAATGTTTCAGTTTTGAATCTATAGTGGAACTAATCCAGCCACAAATAAGTTTCTTCCTCATGAAATACACTTTAGATGAACTCTAATTATACATTATAAATCTCATGTACACAATAACTTAGAATGAGGCACTGGTAAGTGTAAGTTATTCAATCAGTTTACGGTGTTCATTTATTTTCATTGTTTGACCTTATATTCAGAATGGGGACGTCTGCCAGGACTGCACACAAATTTTTCAACTACTTGCTGACCTGTTTTCCAATGCAGACCTCCAGGTGAGTACAAGTAGGCGACTAAACAGCAAACACATTCCACTGGATTAATATTTGCTTACTGATTATTATTGATACTATGAATGTCCAAATTCATAAATCAAGATTAAAATAGCTGAAGTGTTTGCTGAGATCAGTAGTTGAATAGTTTATCAAATAAAGAAATGCTTCAAATTCCTAGAGTTTATTCCACCTGTTCTCTTATCAGTTGAAGCACATTCAGAGATGCAAATCATTTGTGTACACAATGAAATACACATACACACCCACACACAGAAACTAAAGGTGGGGTCCATTTTTGTAACGGGTGCATAGCCACTTCCTATTTTCTATGTCTAACAAAAGTTTAAATGAAATTTCACATACAATTTCTGATTCTTAGCTGACCTCAAACATCCTTCTTCCTCTGATTGTAATCCGGTCTGTGCAGCACCCCATCTGAGACCAAAGAGAGAACGCTTAAATTGGCTGATTTATAAAAACTTTATTAACTATTTTGAGTCACACATCATTTTAGTGAAAAACTTTATCTGTGCCTGGTTTGTGAAATGTAATTTTGCTGTGCTACATTATGAGTGCCACAAAACAAATGCCATTTACTTCAATATTAATCAATAAAGCTGAAAATATCACATTTGCATGGTTAGAAGCCCCCTAGAAGTGCATGGAACTCCAAATTCACCAATATTAAAGAGGTGGTATTATGCTCATTTTCATGTTCAAAATCTTAATTAGCGGTTGTACCAGAACAGGTTTACATGGTTTAATTTTCAAAAAACACCATATTTTTCTCATACTGCACATTGCTGAAGCTCCTCTTTTCACCCTATGTGTTGTACGCTCCACTCTTGAGCTACAGAGTGATGCATCTTACTTGTACAAAATCTTTGTTGGGAGTTTCACATGCGCAGTTCCCAGGTAAGGACTACTAGCCAATGTGAAGCAGAGAAGGGCGGGTCGTAAGAAACAAGGTAGTGTGATCCAAATCAAAGCCGCTTCAGACTGCGATGGTATAAGTTATTACCAGACCACAATCTTACCATAAACCACTACAACCATTGCAGATAGTACCCAGAGATAGTATGTAGCTTGTCGTCATAGCGACGGCACACACAACTGCCGCGACGTTATGTTCAATGCAACACACACCAGCGATCCACACAGCTTTCTCTTTTTAAGTTAAAACGTTTCAACATTCCTCAGAATGTAAGACAGATAAGCGGTATGAAAACCTTCCAGCTGTGTTTTCCTCTGCCGTTGTTGCTGCAGCGGTCTGTGTGACGGCGGGAGCAGAGGGCTCTGTGAGCGGACGGCTGGCCGGTCTCACATGCTCCTCGCGCGGGTTGGCACAGGCTTTCCCCCGCAGCCACTTGCGGAGCTCCTCAACTCCGACAATATTCAAGCACATTTTTGTTCCGCCATCACTTCTCGTAAAATTGTCAATATTCTAAATCTACACAGCGGATTTCTCACCTCAAAACTTCTCAGAAGTGGATTTAGTAATGAAATTACATTAAAAAACTGGCCTCTGTCTGGCGCAGGCAATGATGATGCAGTGAATAGTGAATATTCTCTCTGACCAATCAGCAGTCTGTCGTGTTTTCACGTTACATTTTAGTATCCCTCAGCTCACTTGGAACCTCGACGGAGGTGAGGTGATATTAAAAAAAGTACCTGGAAGCAGGTACAGGTACAACATTTCTACAATGGAAAACCAAACAAAGGCAAGTCGAGCCAAAGGGCCTCCGCTCAGACTAGCTTGGTTTGAGGGCGTTCCTGACCCCCTAGCCGCTTGGCAAGCTTTATGAAGGTTTTCATTGTGACGTCACAAGTAAAGGAAGTGAAGGGCTGGACTACAAACAAGCTGTTTTCAAGCGGTTCAGAGCAGAACTTTCTGTGGGAGATGGGAACTCCCTTTGGGCTGAACTTTGGGCTTTTTCACTTTGCAAATCTGTTATATACACAAAAAAGATATATAACTCAATAAAGGAGAGGGAAAAAGCCAAAAAGCATAATACCACCTCTTTAAACACATGAAGGCATAAACAAGACATAAACAAGACATAATAAAATAGCTAATCATATGAACAAATACAAAGGAAGGATAGTTTTATAAATTATCAAAATTCTACTCATTATAATGAAGTACTTTTTTTATTTTCATCGCAGCAAAATTGTAGTGCATTTCTTTGTAATTACAGAAACTAATATTCCAAAATGACCTTTGGCAAAGGTCTGTTTTACAATGTCTCCCTTTACAGCCCCATCACTCTATGCCAATCACGAGCCTGCAGCCGATCTTGGCCCGCTCAACAGCCACATAGCTCAACAAAGGCCAGCTTTAAAATTCAATTACTTTTGCAGTTTTGTAACCCTGAAGATATTCCTCAGTGAAAGACTATGCAGACTAAAGAGATAGTTTTCTCACATTTGTTTTTTATGAGCTAAGTTTAGCTAATTAACTACCTGTTAATGTGCCTGTTAGGCGGCATGTGATTGGCTGAAGGCTGAAAGCTGAGGTTACAGGGACTGGTGACATCGCCAGTCATGAAAAGTGACATGAAATTTAATAAAACAAATAAAAATGAATTCCAATTTTAAAAATTCTGTTAAACCTCAAAAATTTAACCTCAAAATTATTTTGTACTTCTAAAACTGTCTGTGCCTGCCACAGTGTGCTATTCTTCCCCATGTGGAATAAGGACAAGCATATGCAGAGTGAATCAGGTGATTCATAACTTGTTCCTGATTGGAGAAACTGGACATGTTACTGATCCGTGGTACAACCATCCCCACTGTCCCCTATGTTCAATCATATATATATGATTTTTGCCTCAAAGACAAAAGCTAAAACTCAAATGATACCAAATTGACATTGTTTGACCACTCTCTTATTTCCTGTTGTAATGTTCTGCAGCATCTGCATCTCCTTAAAATGTGAATATATCCATTTAAAGCTCTAAACTAAGAAAAAGATAGCACACTAACTCAGTGAATGACCTATAAAACATATACATCCGATCTTGGAATGAAATATTGTCTCGGCTGCCCTTTTAAACAATGGTGCATGATCTAAATAATAGCACTACTCATTCAATCTTGTGAGGGAGTAACTTTGCATGTCTCTCAGAATCAATGATCATGTTCTCACTTACTGGTGTTTAGATTCATATAGTAGTCATTACACTAACTCATCCATAATAGCTCACTTGTCCTGAGGACTAAACGCCCAATACAATGTTTTATTTCAGAAAAAAATCATGGATGGCATTGACAATCTGTGTGCCCACCTGCCTGGGCCAGCTGGCAAATTCTGCAAAGACGAGGTGGAGAAGATGCTTCCACTGGCCATCAACTTCATTACTAGTATTGTAGTAAGTTGCCTGCTGGAATCATCATCAGAGATATATCAGGAGTAAAATAATAATGGTGTGTTCTGTAGTCTGTCTTTGTGTTTCTGATGCTATTGAGCTGTTTATTCTCAACACAAATCGCCCTGTCTCTTTGTAGAAACCAGCAGAGGTCTGCAAAATCATTGGGCTGTGTGGCTCCTGTGACAAGCAGGAGAAGATGCTCCACTATTTTGTCAAGGAGGCCCTTCAGGTCGCTGTGACAAATGAAAATGTCAGTAAAGTACAGCTTCGAGTAATAATAATATATTTTTGAGAAAAGGCCCCAGTTTGTGCTTTACTCTCTCTGTTTGTGTCTGTCTATAAGGTGCAGCCTTCAACACAATGCTCCTTCTGCATTTTTCTTTTAAAGACTTTGGAGGGCCTGCTGCCTAAAGAAAGGACAGAGGTGTGTCATACTCACAAGGAATACATGTGCAAATAAACACAATATCTCTTTGTCCCCCCCACACACACATATATTCATGCAAGTAGACACCAAAATTCCTCCAGACAGCACTGCTGGTGACATCATGCACGCTTACCTTTCTCTCTGTTTCTTCTGCAGGACGCTGTGATCAAGCTGCTGGAGGAGATCTGTCACATTTTGCCCTCCTCATACCGGGATCAGTGTGAGGCGGTCATTGGCAAGTTTGGAAAGACTGTGCTAGACGCAATCCTAGGCTACGCCACCCCTCAGGCCATCTGCGCTCTCATCCACCTGTGTGAAGGACAAGAGGCTCCTCTTGTAGGTCAGTCTGCCTTGAAGGATAGTTGTGTGCAGGCTTTTGTCTTCAAATATTGAATCCTCAAGTTCAAACCAAATATTTACGTGAAAAAAGGACAATTAATCGATTATCAAGTCATCAATTCAAATGCTTCTGTTTTTTCACTCTCAGATCCATGCACTTTGACAACGTACAGGTGCAGAGACTTCAAGACCGCTCTCAAATGTGGAGTAAGTAAACAGCTATTAGGTTATAAACTTTTTGAGCTTATGGATGCTTGGTAGTGATCACATTTGACTTATCTCTATGCAGACTGTGTTTTACTGTCAGAGATTTGCCTGGAAACCTCTCAACTACAACACGCTTTAAAATGTTGGGGTGAGTGGAAAACATTTTGGGAACTTAAATCAGTGATATTAAATATATAATATACAATATCATGAGAACCTTCACAGACAATTTCATAATATCTCCAAATTTCTGTTTTCAAGGTGGGACTAAGAATATGAGTCAACCTCTCTGCCTGGATGACCCAGATCTTTCATTGTCAAAATATCAAAATATTTCTCTAACTGCTTGACACTTCGGATTTCTTTCATGTACTATATGATGATACTGATTTGATATATTACTGCATTTTGGGATTTGGCATGGTACATAGTAAAGTGAATAAAGTGAACTTCAGAAGGAGAAGGAATGTTGAAAAGATATGAAAGCTTGACTGTTAGATCAGAAAGTTGAATGATTGCTACAAAGGAAGAGCATGTTTCACAATTATTAAGTATACTTAATATTTCTAACTAAGATTTTTCTTCAGATGTTTGTACTAAATAACCTTTATTTGTATATTATCTTTGAAGTTCCTTCTTGTAATCTTTCCCACAGATGATCTCAGGAGAATTATCTGAATAAATGTTATAACGTTTGGATATTATGGGCTGTGAAACATCACTTGATCAGAGTTAGACTTCCCTCTTTACATTAAGGGATCAGGTAAATTTTATTCAGTTTCATCTCTTGTATATTAATTTGTCATAGTCTGGCCTATCTATACTTTCTTCGCACTCTGTATTTTGTAGGCAGGCTGTGTTCACAGGTCTAAATTCCAAAGATGTTGCAGCTGTTAATAAGCAGTGGTCTTTACAACAAAGTAGAATGAAAGCTGGAATAGAAACTACACTCATGGTTTTGTGTCACTGAATTTATACTCTGCCATAGCATGTGTTGCTATTTCCAGCCTCTTTATATGGAGACCTACATTTGCCTTTGTATGACCATTTTTATTTTCATCCGCAACATTTTCAGTAGTTCTAGCTAGAAACTCCATATAGAAATGATCATTTTTAAAGAACTGCAGTAACATATAGGCTAAAGTATGTCTGGACCTTAACATGGAATCACATAAATCTGCTTTATGAAGTAAATAGGCAAAAGCACAGCCCATGAGCACAAGTAACAGTGTAGTTTACATGAAGGGTTTAAAAAGAGAAAATTCACATCAAACTCTTTAGTATTGATTTTTGAAGAGGGTTTTGCTGGCAGGGTCAGTAGTAAGGAGTCAGATATCTGGAGGCGGGTGATAAGGGCAGAGCAGAAATTAAGAAAAGGCACATTTACACATTTAGCGACTACAGTGAGATATTCACATTCAAAAATTTAAATATGATACAACCAGATTCAACAGAGAAAAAAGGATCCGTGTATACAAGCTGCTTTATCTGTACAACAGAAACCAATCATTTGTCTTGTCTGTAGATGACCTAGAGGCTGGAAACATATTGTAAAAAATATTCTTTGGGAAATTGAATCATTTTACTGGATTGTCACTCAAACACAACATCAATAGCTCCTACCTGAGGTTTATCTGCAGTACACTCAAGGAACCACAAGGTAATGTCAGAGGAGCCAGAGACAAATTATCAGGGTTATCAATGTAAAACAAAGTATTATTATATATGGGGACACAGTGCCACCTAGCTACATACACACAGCTCAGAACAGGTACAGACTATAGTGAAGGGTGAATACCAATCTCATTCAGGCTTACAGCTGGCTTAGTCTCAACTCTGTTACTATACTATATTATGAAGAGTAAAGTCAAGGAGAAAGGTTACTCAGCAGTGAAAAGGCTCATACGGTTCATTTACAAGATCTTGGGTTCAAATCTGGCCAGGGTGTCTGGCACACGTGCTTTCTCAACGTATCAGCATTTTCTGCAAGTAAACTCTCCAACAGTCTATAAAAGAACAAGAAGAGGGGCAACCTTGACAAACCCCGGTTGATTGTGTTGTGCAATTCCAGTGAAAGTTTCAAATCCACAAGAATTAAATAACATCTGATCCCATGTCCTCATTTGAACAAACTAAATCTGCTGAGCTGACTGTGTGCCACCTGTTATCTCTATTTCTGTCTGTGGCTCTGCTCTTCATGTTCTTCCATACCAGTCCACCTTTCACATTGTGTGCAGATGAGACTGAAGCATTCAACACTCCCTTGGGACATTTTGAGTATTTGGTGATGCCCTTCGGCTAACCAAAGCTCCGGCAGTGTTTCAAAATCTAGTGAATAATGTCCTGAGTGCTTTTCTGAATCGTTTTGTTTCGATGACATCATGATCTTCCTAGTCTGACCACGTTTCTCATGTCTGCCAGGTGCTGCAGAGGTTACTGGAAAAAAAGCTTTTCACATAGGCGAAGGAACGTGAGTTTCATGCTCAGCTTTGTGGGATACATTATTGAGAGACGTCAGGTGAAGATCCAGGCAGTGGTAGAGTGATCGGTTCTGGAGACACATAAGCAATGCCACGTTTCTGGGGGGGTTTGCTAACTTTTACCCGCAATTCATCTGATTGACTGTAGCCGAGTTGGCACCCCCCTAACACAACTTATTTTGGTTTAGACCCTATTTTTGTGGACCAGAGAGTCTGAAAAGGCATTCACTAAGTTAAAAACTTTATTCACAGATCCCATATTTGTCCACTCGGACGCCTGACACCAGTTTATTGCTAAGGTGGATGCCTCAGACATAGGGGTGGGGGCAGCTCTCTCCCAACATTTTGGTCTAGATCAGAAATTAGATCCCTGTGCTTTTTTCTCTTGTCGTGTATCCCCAGCTGAACACAACTAAGTTAGCCTTAGAGGAGTGGAGGCACTGGATGGAGGGGACAGAACTTCCTTTTGTGATCCGGACCAATGATAAAAATCTTTAATACATTCAGACAGCCAAAAGGCTGAACTCCTGTCAGGCATTAAGCCTAACGTTCTATCGCGGTAATATGTTTCTCTGGAGGATGCTTCTGGGTCAGACACCAATATGACCCAGAAGCAGAAACTGCTCACATCCCGGAAAACTGCAGATCTCCTAGTCCACCATGTATTCTGCCAGCATGTCCCCCTGGACATTGTCTCTGACAGAGGGCCGCAGTTCCTATCCCAGGTGTGGAAAGCATCTTGTCAGGCTCTGGGGGCCAATGTGAGTCACTCTTCTGGTTTTCATTCTCAGACAACTAGACAAGCTGAGATAGCTAATCTATACCCAGAATCTGCCCTGCGGTGCTTAGCCACAGGTTTATCACCCTTTGAAACTTCTCTCTGCATTTAACCACCTCCCTCCCAGGAGAGTGAATCATTGATCTCATCAGTCCAGCTCCACCTTTGACGCTGCCGCACGGTGTGGAGAGACACTTGGACAGCACTGCTACTCTCCACTAAGAACAACCACTACATTGCCATTGGACTAAATACAAACAAGGTCAGTCTGGTCAAGTCATGAAAAGTGTCTCCTCGGTTATTGGCCCTTTTGAGATTGAACATTTAATCAACCCCTCTGCTGTTAAACTCAAACAGCAACTAGGGGTGCTCAGGGACACATTGGTGTCTCACAGTGGATTCAAATCCAGGTCTTGCACACCAAAGGCATGTGTCTTATCCACTGCATCACCACCCCATACCATGGCATTAAGATCACGTTTTTGTCTGTGACCCAAAGGAGCCGGTGGAGGGCTCGTGCTAATCAGGGCCCATATTTATCAAGCTTTTCAAAGTGCCATTTTAGTCTTAAGTGCTGAGAATTCATGAAATTTACTCCTACTTTTAAACTTGAAAATAAAAGCAAGTTATCAAATTTCTTAAAGCTAAGACTCACTCTCCCAGTTATTTAAGAAGCTCCAGAGGTCTCTCAAGTGGTTAGGAGCTGCCAGTAGGGGCTTGTGATGGCACTGTGGAGACGCTGTAGTGGGACAACGGTGTGGATTTGTGCATTTTATATTGAATAAATTAGGAGCTACTCCAAATTCCTCTTTCCTCTCCCAGAGGGGAGAAGGGGGTGTTAAAGATCAACTTCAACAGACTGCTGGGGAGACCCCAACGGAAGTGGGGGGTGAAGGTTGCTTTCTCTAAGTGCTTTGTAAATGACCATAAAACTGGCACCTTTTTGATTCCGAAGCTGATAACGCGGGGCCTGACTGTTAAACTGACAAAGGGACACGAACCAGCGATTAGCATTTCCCTGAACAGCCTATCAATCCCCCCCCCCCCATCTTTAGTTACTTGATTATGTTTATGGAGGACCGATCCTGACACAGGCAGAAATAAATACAGAAATAAATAAATGCTCAATAAATAAATAAGCATCCAATTAAATACACAAAAAATAAAGTAAATAAATAAATGTAGGTAGTAATTAAATTATACAAGGAGACATAAATGTATATATTTTAATTAGTGCCTTTACTTATTCACCTTTGTTATAATTACCTTATTTATTTATTCTCCATTATAATCTTCAACTTTATTTATTAATTACTAATTTTTTTAATGTATTTATTTATGTGTTTTAATATTTTTGTCTGTTTTATTCTTCCTTTGTATTTTTTTTTTACCTTATTTATTTTCACCCATGGTATTTATTTCTGCCTGTCCTTTTTACATTTCTGTATGCATTTCTGCCTCATTATGCAAATGAGGAGGGGCTGTGTCTCAAGGGGTCATCTTCTCTGCTACTGGTGGACCAGTCAGACGGGAGAGCTCTTGGCCTTCTCTGCCTGCAGACATCAACGATCTGCTCTTCACACAGTCAGATGGCTTCCTTTAGTGCACTGAGGTGTTTAACAACTCTGAAGACAATACTACCAGCAATGTCTTCCTTCTCTTTTCACGTAGACGCTCCAACAGACAGTGCTTTCAGTTTGCTGCATGCATGGACGCAGAACTGCGGTATAGGGAGAAGTACACGGTCAGCTGGCTGCAGCTAAATCTGGAGTGCACTCGTATTCAATTCTGTATGGTAAATTCAGTTTGAACGGAGCAGAGCGAGCTGACAGAAAAAGTCTCTAACTGCCTGTCTGTTTCTCTCTTTTCAAAGAGGCATGTTGCAGTCAGAGTCTCTGAAGAGGGCAATGAAGTCTCAGTAGTACACGATGCGAGCACCACATACAACACAATTTATCAAATTACACAACGGATATACAGTATGAAAATAAGATTGATTGGATTATACTCACAGGAAGTATAAAACCTGTTAAATGCGTCTATTAAAAGTAAAGTAACACAAAAATGTCAGGGAAATTGCAGTTGTACATTTGAAATACCTTCCTACCTTTCTGATAGGAAGCCTTCTTGAGGTGGTATAAAACATTTCTTCTTAAATTATGATTTGAGTTGTGGACAACTATGACCACATGACCAACATTTCACTGCCCAAGTCAGCTATAACACAAGTCTTGTCCATTAGACTACATGCTGTACAGTATTTGTAATTTGATTTATTATGCATTTCTTCTTCGTTGCATGATTTAGAATAATAAGGTGAGAAATGGGTCTGTTCTGAGTTCATCCTGCACTGCAGCAGCTAATAAAGTCCATTTAATCCCAAAAACGCTTCTCTTTTAGGCAGGCTGGAGCAGAAAACTACTCACCTTTCTCAAGTTGTACAGTAATGTCACATGTGTATGAAGGTGGATCAAACAAATGTCTTAAATGTCAATTTGGAGTCTCCAGTCTATTTACACAAGATAATATAGCAATGCAGACAGTTGTAAAGAAAGAACATCTTTTTCTTCTGTTCTCTACTTGTTATAGTTACACAGTATTAGGGGTGTGGGCTGTATTAAAAGTATCCACTGTTCTCCCATGCTCTAACACACAGTAACGATGAAATGTGTGCTGTTCTCACATTCTTCCTCTGTATGTACACATAAACAACAAGGCAGGGAAATATAAAAGGAATTTATTTTATTGTTTGGGGGTTATTTGTTGCTCTCCTTCTCCTTCTTTTCCTCTGAGTAATATGGTTATGTTCTCCGCATGCCTCCTCCTGTGTTTTCTGTGTGAGACAGAAGTACAGTAACTAACGTTAGCCTTCATTAAGTCATTTCGACTGGTGAAGTGCAGTAAAGTTAACTTTAAATTGACTTCACCACCACACATAAAACATGGCTTAATAGCAATCACATTTAACAGAAGCATAAAATTCTTCTTAATGGTAACTGTTAAGATTAGTTTATTTGTTAGTCACCACCACTAGCTTAAGAGCTTTAGCCTATATGATGTTAGCACTACATAAATTAGCCTAGCAGCTAACGGACTTTTACTCTCCTCATAGCTTAACAGATTACATGTATTATTCATAATACTCACCGCTGGTGAAGTCACTGCATCTCCCGACACAACACCACGGTTGAATTTTCACCCTGAATGGCGTTTTTGTTGAAACAGCAGCTGCCTCCCTCCCCTCTCTCTCTCCTTACATCTCTCTCTCTCTCTCTCACATCTCTCTCTCTCTCTCTCTCACCCCAACCGGTCGAGGCAGATGGCCGCCCACCCTGAGCCATGGTTCTGCTCGAGGTTTCTGCCTCTTAAAAGGAAGTTTTTCCTTGCCTCTGTCGCCTAGTGCTTGCTCTTGGTGGGAACTGTTGGGCTTCTGTAAATAACATCACAGAGTACGGTCTAGACCTGCTCTTTTATGAAAAGCGCTGTGAGATAACTGTTGTTGTGATTTGGCGCTATATAAATAAAATTGAATTGAAAATTGAAATTGAAAACAGCAGAGCAACAGGCAGCTCTGTGTGGGAGCATTTACCGTAAATACTCGAATAGGAGTGCACTCCAGATTTAGCTGCGCCTAACTGCTCTCAGAAACAGCTCACTTTCCTGCAGTTCTGTGTACGTATAAGTCGCTAATTGAAAACTCTGTAGGTCAGAGTGTCCACATGAAAAGAGAAGGAAGACATGGCTGGTAGTGTTTTCAAACAGTTGCTAAACACCTCAGCGCACTGAAGGAAGCCATCTGACTGTATGAAGAGCAGATCGTTGATGTCTGCAGGCAGAGTAGGCCTAGAGCTCTCCCGTCTGACTGGTCCACCAATGGGCAGAAGTTGACCCCTTGAGACACAGCCCCTCCTCATTTGCATAATGAGGCAGAAATGCATACAGAAATGTAAAAAGGACAGGCAGAAATAAATACCATGGGTGAAAATAAGGTTAAAAAAATACAAAAATATTAAACACAAATAAATACATTTAAAAAATAAGTAATTAATAAATAAAGTTGAAGATTATAACGGAGAATAAATAAATAAGGCAATTATTACAAAGGTGAATAAGTAAAGGAACTAATTAAAATATATATATTATATAATATATATGTAACAACACAATGAAGAATGATTAGACCGATTTTGCAGAATGAAAAACACAGTGGGTAACTAATGATAGTTAATTTGGTGTTGAGAATCTCCCCAAAGATCAAAAGGTTTGGTCCAGTGCTGTTTCACCTGAATTGGCTGTGCAGGGTCACTCCTTCCAGGTTCACCCTTCGGATGGTGTTGCAAGGGATGATAGGGTTGTTGTCTGAGACAACGCTGAAAGGGTCCTTGGTGATAAATTTGAAACCAGTGTTGTCACAGATGATCCTGGATAAGGTGGCAGCGAACAGAGCAGCTCTCTGACTTGGGGTGAAGACACCCGGTTTCTCATACCACAGCCTGATCATTTCAAACAAGAGGAGCTGTAAAAGTGATCAGTATCAACAGGTACTGTATTTGAAATGCATTTATTTTTGAGATTGTGTGATCCGTCTGCAGCTGGCATTTGATATAAATGAATAAGATAATTGACTATGTCAGGCAAAAATATTTTTAATAAATTTGTGTTACTTGCACTGAACTTTTAGCTATAATTTAAGATTTGTCAGGAGGGGAAGGCAGCAACCAGCTCGAGCTGAATGCAGTAAACAAATGCTAGAAAGACAGTATCAAAACCTCTGTCTACTGCAGGCCACAACCCAGGTAATTAGGGCCCGAACAACGACTGCTGTGAGGTCCCTATTGTGTTTGTCCCCGTTGGACGCATTTTGGCTCGATAGCCCCCCCTAACAATGTCTCAATAGCGCCCCCTAACAATTTTCAAAACCAAAGCCCCCTCCATTTTCTTTGGCCTACATTCACCAAACGTGGTAGGTATATGTATCATCTCCAGACTTAAAAATAAGCCTCTTGGACCAATAACCTAAACCCAACGATTTTCCATTTACACCCTCTGTATTTTAATGAAGTTGTCCTAGGTATATGATAAGATCGACTTCAAATGTGGGCTGTGCTATCCCAAGGTCCTTGCAATGTTAAACTGCGAAGCTTTTTTTGATTGATCAAACAGCGTGTCCATGGCGTGGCGTGCAATTTTGATGGTTTGCCATGAAAAAGGAAAAATTGTGTAAATGGGCTAGACATTGTCAGATATGCCCCAAACGTCACATGTTTGATAAGAGTCCCGCCCTGAAGTCATCTAAATGCAAATATCCAGTGGTAGTGAAAGTGCCACCTACTGGCAACAGGAAGTAACATATTGTATTTGTTGCGGTACTCCTCTAAAGCAGGATAATCCGATTTGGCACAAAACTTTCTCCAAAAAAGCCATAAGACGTAAATGATATAAGGTCGTCAATGTTGTGACTTAATAAAATAATGCGTTGCCATGGCATGAAAGAGGAAGCTGTGAGAGGCTAGGAAGCTTGAAATCTCACACTTTCCACACACAGAATGGGTGTGTTTTAATGTCTAATACTGCTCAAGGGCATGTGTGTGGAAAAACCGCTCTATAGCGCCCCCTGCAAGATTTCAAAGGAGCAACCCCAGCTGCCTGTTACACCTAGAGTTACCAAATTTTGTAGGCACGTGTATAATGTCGGGACTAAAAGAAAAGTCTCCTGGAGCGATATGCCAAACCCAACAGGAAGTTGGCCATATTGATTCAAATTTCTTATTTTACCTTGTTTATAGGCTCCATACTTTGAACTCTTCCTAGAGCTTTAACTCGATTGACTTCAAATGTGGGCAGCGTGACCTTAACGGCCTTGCTATGATTTTGATGATTAACCATAAAAGGGAAGTAGCATGTAAATAGACTACACATGTTCAGATCTGTTCCAAATTTCACATCTCAACACCTTAGAGTCTCACCTGTCAATATTCAGTCATAGTGACAGTGCCACCTTAGGACCTAAGCACCTTAGGGACAAAAATCTCCACAGTGAGGAATAGCATAGCAGGTTGACCACATCCATCTCAAAGTTCTACAGTAAAGCCATAATGCTTTAAGGATGTTACATTGTGAAACTTCTGAGTTCTTATCAAATGCTGTCGCCTTGGTGAGTAATTACTCGCCATGAAACATGAAGCTGTTTTTTTAAGAGCTGTACCTTTAAACCCACAGAAAGTCAGCCACAGTGGATTGAAGTTTTAACTGACACATCAACCACACATTGTCAGATATATGACAGAACGCACAACGGACACATAGATGCAGCCCACCCCCAATTGAAGTCTTACCACGCGACAGCTATGTGGGTGCGGCACACAACAATGAGCAGGTGGTGTTTGGGCACGCTCATCGCTGCTTGCAACTTTAATATTTATATTGTTTCTAACAATTTGCAGTAGGTTGCAGAGGAGAATAAATATTTTGCTGTTATGCAGACAGAAAGTACCATTTTAAAGCAGTTATAAAAAGCAAGGTTTCAGAGTGTGTTGCAGACTGACACAGTTGTAGCTGCTTGCAGACATTTAGATATTTAGCTGAAGTAGTGCAGGATGTTATGTGTAACAATCACCACAGTAAAGTGATACAACAAAGACTAATTTGGAAACAATGTAAATTCACTGTTTGCTGGTGTCCTGGTTGGGTAAATTAAGAATCAACAACTAGTTCAAGTCTCCATGTGTGTCTAAATCTGAATTTAAAAGTGCATTCAACTATAGTATAAAAAGTATGTGCATCACGTATTTATTCAAAACAAAACATGTTTTTAATGTATGTCTTAAGTATTTAAATTGTGCAATTTAAATCTATGATGTGTAGAATTTTACACTGCCCCCCAATTCCCCTGCAGCCCATAAATTCAACATCTCAGATGACATTTTCTACAAACAAAATCAAATATGTCTTCAGAATCTCACACCTACTTACAATTCATAGGCCTACACATTGTGTCCACAACCGTACTGACCTGTCACCCAGGCGGATCCTCTGGAACTGTCCAGCGATGATGCAGGCCCCACACGGCCGCCAGGGACTAACGGCTCTGCCACACCTCCCAGCCAGATGTCGATGTTGTCAGGCGTACCATAATAGTGCAGCAGATTGCTAGCAGTTTAGTGTTATTCAGGACTTGAGCGAGCTCTGCCTGGTGCTGGGCTGAGACAGGCCACAGAACCTATGCCAGGCCTTGTAGCCTAAAGGAGCAACAAGCAGCAAAGTGAGGTCAATCAATCAAGAAAGGGATGAAACACTGGAAGAAAAAAATGCTGAAAATCACAGTGAGGGATGTACCAGGCAGGCCGTGGTCACTTGACCTCTGCATGTTGAGAGAGCCAGGTTCTGCCAGATTTTGCACAAACTGGAACAACCTATCCATTAGGCAGTCACCAACCTGTGATGGTGATCGTTTAGTTTAGCAGGATGGTGGATCAA